>NW_027371343.1:0-28344 GCF_046119375.1 Phyllobates terribilis
TGTTTTTCAATGGCAAAAATCAATGAATATTGTAAATGCACAAACAGTAATATCTCCACATTGCACGGTGCAATTCTGAAATTTTTAGCTTTTTCCTGTTAATCCTAGCATGATAAAGAAGATTCAAAGAGAGTGAGATGCCAGCTCCTTTCATTCAGTCAGTAGCTTCAAACATTTCTGGTATATGAAAAACATGTTTTTCAATGGCAAAAATCAATGAATATTGTAAATGCACAAACAGTAATATCTCCACATTGCAAGGTGCAATTCTGAAATTTTTTGCTTATTCCTGCTAATCCTAGCATGATAAAGAAGATTCAAAGAGAGTGAGATGCCAGCTCCTTTCATTCAGTCATTAGCTTCAAACATTTCTGGTATATGAAAAACATGTTTTTCAATGGCAAAAATCAATGAATATTGTAAATGCACAAACAGTAATATCTCCACATTGCACGGTGCAATTCTGAAATTTTTAGCTTTTTCCTGTTAATCCTAGCATGATAAAGAAGATTCAAAGAGAGTGAGATGCCAGCTCCTTTCATTCAGTCAGTAGCTTCAAACATTTCTGGTATATGAAAAACATGTTTTTCAATGGCAAAAATCAATGAATATTGTAAATGCACAAACAGTAATATCTCCACATTGCAAGGTGCAATTCTGAAATTTTTTGCTTTTTCCTGCTAATCCTAGCATGATAAAGAAGATTCAAAGAGAGTGAGATGCCAGCTCCTTTCATTCAGTCAGTAGCTTCAAACATTTCTGGTATATGAAAAACATGTTTTTCAATGGCAAAAATCAATGAATATTGTAAATGCACAAACAGTAATATCTCCACATTGCAAGGTGCAATTCTGAAATTTTTTGCTTTTTCCTGCTAATCCTAGCATGATAAAGAAGATTCAAAGAGAGTGAGATGCCAGCTCCTTTCATTCAGTCAGTAGCTTCAAACATTTCTGGTATATGAAAAACATGTTTTTCAATGGCAAAAATCAATGAATATTGTAAATGCACAAACAGTAATATCTCCACATTGCACGGTGCAATTCTGAAATTTTTAGCTTTTTCCTGTTAATCTTAGCATGATAAAGAAGATTCAAAGAGAGTGAGATGCCAGCTCCTTTCATTCAGTCAGTAGCTTCAAACATTTCTGGTATATGAAAAACATGTTTTTCAATGGCAAAAATCAATGAATATTGTAAATGCACAAACAGTAATATCTCCACATTGCAAAGTGCAATTCTGAAATTTTTTGCTTTTTCCTGTTAATCCTAGCATGATAAAGAAGATTCAAAGAGAGTGAGATGCCAGCTCCTTTCATTCAGTCAGTAGCTTCAAACATTTCTGGTATATGAAAAACATGTTTTTCAATGGCAAAAATCAATGAATATTGTAAATGCACAAACAGTAATATCTCCACATTGCAAGGTGCAATTCTGAAATTTTTTGCTTTTTCCTGCTAATCCTAGCATGATAAAGAAGATTCAAAGAGAGTGAGATGCCAGCTCCTTTCATTCAGTCAGTAGCTTCAAACATTTCTGGTATATGAAAAACATGTTTTTCAATGGCAAAAATCGATGAATATTGTAAATGCACAAACAGTAATATCTCCACATTGCACGGTGCAATTCTGAAATTTTTAGCTTTTTCCTGTTAATCCTAGCATGATAAAGAAGATTCAAAGAGAGTGAGATGCCAGCTCCTTTCATTCAGTCAGTAGCTTCAAACATTTCTGGTATATGAAAAACATGTTTTTCAATGGCAAAAATCAATGAATATTGTAAATGCACAAACAGTAATATCTCCACATTGCAAGGTGCAATTCTGAAATTTTTTGCTTTTTCCTGTTAATCCTAGCATGATAAAGAAGATTCAAAGAGAGTGAGATGCCAGCTCCTTTCATTCAGTCAGTAGCTTCAAACATTTCTGGTATATGAAAAACATGTTTTTCAATGGCAAAAATCAATGAATATTGTAAATGCACAAACAGTAATATCTCCACATTGCAAGGTGCAATTCTGAAATTTTTTGCTTTTCCTGCTAATCCTAGCATGATAAAGAAGATTCAAAGAGAGTGAGATGCCAGCTCCTTTCATTCAGTCAGTAGCTTCAAACATTTCTGGTATATGAAAAACATGTTTTTCAATGGCAAAAATCGATGAATATTGTAAATGCACAAACAGTAATATCTCCACATTGCACGGTGCAATTCTGAAATTTTTAGCTTTTTCCTGTTAATCCTAGCATGATAAAGAAGATTCAAAGAGAGTGAGATGCCAGCTCCTTTCATTCAGTCAGTAGCTTCAAACATTTCTGGTATATGAAAAACATGTTTTTCAATGGCAAAAATCAATGAATATTGTAAATGCACAAACAGTAATATCTCCACATTGCACGGTGCAATTCTGAAATTTTTAGCTTTTTCCTGTTAATCCTAGCATGATAAAGAAGATTCAAAGAGAGTGAGATGCCAGCTCCTTTCATTCAGTCAGTAGCTTCAAACATTTCTGGTATATGAAAAACATGTTTTTCAATGGCAAAAATCAATGAATATTGTAAATGCACAAACAGTAATATCTCCACATTGCAAGGTGCAATTCTGAAATTTTTTGCTTTTTCCTGCTAATCCTAGCATGATAAAGAAGATTCAAAGAGAGTGAGATGCCAGCTCCTTTCATTCAGTCAGTAGCTTCAAACATTTCTGGTATATGAAAAACATGTTTTTCAATGGCAAAAATCAATGAATATTGTAAATGCACAAACAGTAATATCTCCACATTGCAAGGTGCAATTCTGAAATTTTTTGCTTTTTCCTGTTAATCCTAGCATGATAAAGAAGATTCAAAGAGAGTGAGATGCCAGCTCCTTTCATTCAGTCAGTAGCTTCAAACATTTCTGGTATATGAAAAACGTTTTTCAATGGCAAAAATCAATGAATATTGTAAATGCACAAACAGTAATATCTCCACATTGCAAGGTGCAATTCTGAAATTTTTTGCTTTTTCCTGCTAATCCTAGCATGATAAAGAAGATTCAAAGAGAGTGAGATGCCAGCTCCTTTCATTCAGTCAGTAGCTTCAAACATTTCTGGTATATGAAAAACATGTTTTTCAATGGCAAAAATCAATGAATATTGTAAATGCACAAACAGTAATATCTCCACATTGCACGGTGCAATTCTGAAATTTTTAGCTTTTTCCTGTTAATCCTAGCATGATAAAGAAGATTCAAAGACAGTGAGATGCCAGCTCCTTTCATTCAGTCAGTAGCTTCAAACATTTCTGGTATATGAAAAACATGTTTTTCAATGGCAAAAATCAATGAATATTGTAAATGCACAAACAGTAATATCTCCACATTGCAAGGTGCAATTCTGAAATTTTTTGCTTTTTCCTGCTAATCCTAGCATGATAAAGAAGATTCAAAGAGAGTGAGATGCCAGCTCCTTTCATTCAGTCAGTAGCTTCAAACATTTCTGGTATATGAAAAACAGGTTTTTCAATGGCAAAAATCAATGAATATTGTAAATGCACAAACAGTAATATCTCCACATTGCACGGTGCAATTCTGAAATTTTTAGCTTTTTCCTGTTAATCCTAGCATGATAAAGAAGATTCAAAGAGAGTGAGATGCCAGCTCCTTTCATTCAGTCAGAAGCTTCAAACATTTCTGGTATATGAAAAACATGTTTTTCAATGGCAAAAATCAATGAATATTGTAAATGCACAAACAGTAATATCTCCACATTGCAAGGTGCAATTCTGAAATTTTTTGCTTTTTCCTGTTAATCCTAGCATGATAAAGAAGATTCAAAGAGAGTGAGATGCCAGCTCCTTTCATTCAGTCAGTAGCTTCAAACATTTCTGGTATATGAAAAACATGTTTTTCAATGGCAAAAATCAATGAATATTGTAAATGCACAAACAGTAATATCTCCACATTGCAAGGTGCAATTCTGAAATTTTTTGCTTTTTCCTGCTAATCCTAGCATGATAAAGAAGATTCAAAGAGAGTGAGATGCCAGCTCCTTTCATTCAGTCAGTAGCTTCAAACATTTCTGGTATATGAAAAACATGTTTTTCAATGGCAAAAATCAATGAATATTGTAAATGCACAAACAGTAATATCTCCACATTGCACGGTGCAATTCTGAAATTTTTAGCTTTTTCCTGTTAATCCTAGCATGATAAAGAAGATTCAAAGAGAGTGAGATGCCAGCTCCTTTCATTCAGTCAGTAGCTTCAAACATTTCTGGTATATGAAAAACATGTTTTTCAATGGCAAAAATCAATGAATATTGTAAATGCACAAACAGTAATATCTCCACATTGCAAGGTGCAATTCTGAAATTTTTTGCTTATTCCTGCTAATCCTAGCATGATAAAGAAGATTCAAAGAGAGTGAGATGCCAGCTCCTTTCATTCAGTCATTAGCTTCAAACATTTCTGGTATATGAAAAACATGTTTTTCAATGGCAAAAATCAATGAATATTGTAAATGCACAAACAGTAATATCTCCACATTGCACGGTGCAATTCTGAAATTTTTAGCTTTTTCCTGTTAATCCTAGCATGATAAAGAAGATTCAAAGAGAGTGAGATGCCAGCTCCTTTCATTCAGTCAGTAGCTTCAAACATTTCTGGTATATGAAAAACATGTTTTTCAATGGCAAAAATCAATGAATATTGTAAATGCACAAACAGTAATATCTCCACATTGCAAGGTGCAATTCTGAAATTTTTTGCTTTTTCCTGCTAATCCTAGCATGATAAAGAAGATTCAAAGAGAGTGAGATGCCAGCTCCTTTCATTCAGTCAGTAGCTTCAAACATTTCTGGTATATGAAAAACATGTTTTTCAATGGCAAAAATCAATGAATATTGTAAATGCACAAACAGTAATATCTCCACATTGCAAGGTGCAATTCTGAAATTTTTTGCTTTTTCCTGCTAATCCTAGCATGATAAAGAAGATTCAAAGAGAGTGAGATGCCAGCTCCTTTCATTCAGTCAGTAGCTTCAAACATTTCTGGTATATGAAAAACATGTTTTTCAATGGCAAAAATCAATGAATATTGTAAATGCACAAACAGTAATATCTCCACATTGCACGGTGCAATTCTGAAATTTTTAGCTTTTTCCTGTTAATCCTAGCATGATAAAGAAGATTCAAAGAGAGTGAGATGCCAGCTCCTTTCATTCAGTCAGTAGCTTCAAACATTTCTGGTATATGAAAAACATGTTTTTCAATGGCAAAAATCAATGAATATTGTAAATGCACAAACAGTAATATCTCCACATTGCAAGGTGCAATTCTGAAATTTTTTGCTTTTTCCTGTTAATCCTAGCATGATAAAGAAGATTCAAAGAGAGTGAGATGCCAGCTCCTTTCATTCAGTCAGTAGCTTCAAACATTTCTGGTATATGAAAAACATGTTTTTCAATGGCAAAAATCAATGAATATTGTAAATGCACAAACAGTAATATCTCCACATTGCAAGGTGCAATTCTGAAATTTTTTGCTTTTTCCTGCTAATCCTAGCATGATAAAGAAGATTCAAAGAGAGTGAGATGCCAGCTCCTTTCATTCAGTCAGTAGCTTCAAACATTTCTGGTATATGAAAAACATGTTTTTCAATGGCAAAAATCGATGAATATTGTAAATGCACAAACAGTAATATCTCCACATTGCACGGTGCAATTCTGAAATTTTTAGCTTTTTCCTGTTAATCCTAGCATGATAAAGAAGATTCAAAGAGAGTGAGATGCCAGCTCCTTTCATTCAGTCAGTAGCTTCAAACATTTCTGGTATATGAAAAACATGTTTTTCAATGGCAAAAATCAATGAATATTGTAAATGCACAAACAGTAATATCTCCACATTGCACGGTGCAATTCTGAAATTTTTAGCTTTTTCCTGTTAATCCTAGCATGATAAAGAAGATTCAAAGAGAGTGAGATGCCAGCTCCTTTCATTCAGTCAGTAGCTTCAAACATTTCTGGTATATGAAAAACATGTTTTTCAATGGCAAAAATCAATGAATATTGTAAATGCACAAACAGTAATATCTCCACATTGCAAGGTGCAATTCTGAAATTTTTTGCTTTTTCCTGCTAATCCTAGCATGATAAAGAAGATTCAAAGAGAGTGAGATGCCAGCTCCTTTCATTCAGTCAGTAGCTTCAAACATTTCTGGTATATGAAAAACATGTTTTTCAATGGCAAAAATCAATGAATATTGTAAATGCACAAACAGTAATATCTCCACATTGCAAGGTGCAATTCTGAAATTTTTTGCTTTTTCCTGTTAATCCTAGCATGATAAAGAAGATTCAAAGAGAGTGAGATGCCAGCTCCTTTCATTCAGTCAGTAGCTTCAAACATTTCTGGTATATGAAAAACGTTTTTCAATGGCAAAAATCAATGAATATTGTAAATGCACAAACAGTAATATCTCCACATTGCAAGGTGCAATTCTGAAATTTTTTGCTTTTTCCTGCTAATCCTAGCATGATAAAGAAGATTCAAAGAGTGAGATGCCAGCTCCTTTCATTCAGTCAGTAGCTTCAAACATTTCTGGTATATGAAAAACATGTTTTTCAATGGCAAAAATCAATGAATATTGTAAATGCACAAACAGTAATATCTCCACATTGCAAGGTGCAATTCTGAAATTTTTTGCTTTTTCCTGCTAATCCTAGCATGATAAAGAAGATTCAAAGAGAGTGAGATGCCAGCTCCTTTCATTCAGTCAGTAGCTTCAAACATTTCTGGTATATGAAAAACATGTTTTTCAATGGCAAAAATCAATGAATATTGTAAATGCACAAACAGTAATATCTCCACATTGCACGGTGCAATTCTGAAATTTTTAGCTTTTTCCTCTTAATCCTAGCATGATAAAGAAGATTCAAAGAGAGTGAGATGCCAGCTCCTTTCATTCAGTCAGTAGCTTCAAACATTTCTGGTATATGAAAAACATGTTTTTCAATGGCAAAAATCAATGAATATTGTAAATGCACAAACAGTAATATCTCCACATTGCAAGGTGCAATTCTGAAATTTTTTGCTTTTTCCTGTTAATCCTAGCATGATAAAGAAGATTCAAAGAGAGTGAGATGCCAGCTCCTTTCATTCAGTCAGTAGCTTCAAACATTTCTGGTATATGAAAAACATGTTTTTCAATGGCAAAAATCAATGAATATTGTAAATGCACAAACAGTAATATCTCCACATTGCAAGGTGCAATTCTGAAATTTTTTGCTTTTTCCTGCTAATCCTAGCATGATAAAGAAGATTCAAAGAGAGTGAGATGCCAGCTCCTTTCATTCAGTCAGTAGCTTCAAACATTTCTGGTATATGAAAAACATGTTTTTCAATGGCAAAAATCAATGAATATTGTAAATGCACAAACAGTAATATCTCCACATTGCACGGTGCAATTCTGAAATTTTTAGCTTTTTCCTGTTAATCCTAGCATGATAAAGAAGATTCAAAGAGAGTGAGATGCCAGCTCCTTTCATTCAGTCAGTAGCTTCAAACATTTCTGGTATATGAAAAACATGTTTTTCAATGGCAAAAATCAATGAATATTGTAAATGCACAAACAGTAATATCTCCACATTGCAAGGTGCAATTCTGAAATTTTTTGCTTTTTCCTGCTAATCCTAGCATGATAAAGAAGATTCAAAGAGAGTGAGATGCCAGCTCCTTTCATTCAGTCAGTAGCTTCAAACATTTCTGGTATATGAAAAACATGTTTTTCAATGGCAAAAATCAATGAATATTGTAAATGCACAAACAGTAATATCTCCACATTGCACGGTGCAATTCTGAAATTTTTAGCTTTTTCCTGTTAATCCTAGCATGATAAAGAAGATTCAAAGAGAGTGAGATGCCAGCTCCTTTCATTCAGTCAGTAGCTTCAAACATTTCTGGTATATGAAAAACATGTTTTTCAATGGCAAAAATCAATGAATATTGTAAATGCACAAACAGTAATATCTCCACATTGCAAGGTGCAATTCTGAAATTTTTTGCTTTTTCCTGCTAATCCTAGCATGATAAAGAAGATTCAAAGAGAGTGAGATGCCAGCTCCTTTCATTCAGTCAGTAGCTTCAAACATTTCTGGTATATGAAAAACATGTTTTTCAATGGCAAAAATCAATGAATATTGTAAATGCACAAACAGTAATTTCTCCGCATTGCAAGGTGCAATTCTGAAATTTTTTGCTTTTTCCTGCTCCTCTTAGCATGATAAAGAAGATTCAAAGAGAATGAGATGCCAGCTCCTTTCATTCAGTCAGTAGCTTCAATCATTTCTGGACGTTTTTCAACGGCAAAAATCAATGAATATTGTAAATGCACAAACAGTAATTTCTCCGCATTGCAAGGTGCAATTCTGAAATTTTTTGCTTTTTCCTGCTAATCCTAGCATGATAAAGAAGATTCAAAGAGAGTGAGATGCCAGCTCCTTTCATTCAGTCAGTAGCTTCAAACATTTCTGGTATATGAAAAACATGTTTTTCAATGGCAAAAATCAATGAATATTGTAAATGCACAAACAGTAATATCTCCACATTGCAAGGTGCAATTCTGAAATTTTTTGCTTTTTCCTGCTAATCCTAGCATGATAAAGAAGATTCAAAGAGAGTGAGATGCCAGCTCCTTTCATTCAGTCAGTAGCTTCAAACATTTCTGGTATATGAAAAACATGTTTTTCAATGGCAAAAATCAATGAATATTGTAAATGCACAAACAGTAATATCTCCACATTGCACGGTGCAATTCTGAAATTTTTAGCTTTTTCCTGTTAATCCTAGCATGATAAAGAAGATTCAAAGAGAGTGAGATGCCAGCTCCTTTCATTCAGTCAGTAGCTTCAAACATTTCTGGTATATGAAAAACATGTTTTTCAATGGCAAAAATCAATGAATATTGTAAATGCACAAACAGTAATATCTCCACATTGCAAGGTGCAATTCTGAAATTTTTTGCTTTTTCCTGCTAATCCTAGCATGATAAAGAAGATTCAAAGAGAGTGAGATGCCAGCTCCTTTCATTCAGTCAGTAGCTTCAAACATTTCTGGTATATGAAAAACATGTTTTTCAATGGCAAAAATCAATGAATATTGTAAATGCACAAACAGTAATATCTCCACATTGCACGGTGCAATTCTGAAATTTTTAGCTTTTTCCTGTTAATCCTAGCATGATAAAGAAGATTCAAAGAGAGTGAGATGCCAGCTCCTTTCATTCAGTCAGTAGCTTCAAACATTTCTGGTATATGAAAAACATGTTTTTCAATGGCAAAAATCAATGAATATTGTAAATGCACAAACAGTAATATCTCCACATTGCAAGGTGCAATTCTGAAATTTTTTGCTTTTTCCTGCTAATCCTAGCATGATAAAGAAGATTCAAAGAGAGTGAGATGCCAGCTCCTTTCATTCAGTCAGTAGCTTCAAACATTTCTGGTATATGAAAAACATGTTTTTCAATGGCAAAAATCAATGAATATTGTAAATGCACAAACAGTAATATCTCCACATTGCAAGGTGCAATTCTGAAATTTTTTGCTTTTTCCTGCTAATCCTAGCATGATAAAGAAGATTCAAAGAGAGTGAGATGCCAGCTCCTTTCATTCAGTCAGTAGCTTCAAACATTTCTGGTATATGAAAAACATGTTTTTCAATGGCAAAAATCAATGAATATTGTAAATGCACAAACAGTAATTTCTCCGCATTGCAAGGTGCAATTCTGAAATTTTTTGCTTTTTCCTGCTCCTCTTAGCATGATAAAGAAGATTCAAAGAGAATGAGATGCCAGCTCCTTTCATTCAGTCAGTAGCTTCAATCATTTCTGGACGTTTTTCAACGGCAAAAATCAATGAATATTGTAAATGCACAAACAGTAATTTCTCCGCATTGCAAGGTGCAATTCTGAAATTTTTTGCTTTTTCCTGCTAATCCTAGCATGATAAAGAAGATTCAAAGAGAGTGAGATGCCAGCTCCTTTCATTCAGTCAGTAGCTTCAAACATTTCTGGTATATGAAAAACATGTTTTTCAATGGCAAAAATCAATGAATATTGTAAATGCACAAACAGTAATATCTCCACATTGCAAGGTGCAATTCTGAAATTTTTTGCTTTTTCCTGCTAATCCTAGCATGATAAAGAAGATTCAAAGAGAGTGAGATGCCAGCTCCTTTCATTCAGTCAGTAGCTTCAAACATTTCTGGTATATGAAAAACATGTTTTTCAATGGCAAAAATCAATGAATATTGTAAATGCACAAACAGTAATATCTCCACATTGCACGGTGCAATTCTGAAATTTTTAGCTTTTTCCTGTTAATCCTAGCATGATAAAGAAGATTCAAAGAGAGTGAGATGCCAGCTCCTTTCATTCAGTCAGTAGCTTCAAACATTTCTGGTATATGAAAAACATGTTTTTCAATGGCAAAAATCAATGAATATTGTAAATGCACAAACAGTAATATCTCCACATTGCAAGGTGCAATTCTGAAATTTTTTGCTTTTTCCTGCTAATCCTAGCATGATAAAGAAGATTCAAAGAGAGTGAGATGCCAGCTCCTTTCATTCAGTCAGTAGCTTCAAACATTTCTGGTATATGAAAAACATGTTTTTCAATGGCAAAAATCAATGAATATTGTAAATGCACAAACAGTAATATCTCCACATTGCACGGTGCAATTCTGAAATTTTTAGCTTTTTCCTGTTAATCCTAGCATGATAAAGAAGATTCAAAGAGAGTGAGATGCCAGCTCCTTTCATTCAGTCAGTAGCTTCAAACATTTCTGGTATATGAAAAACATGTTTTTCAATGGCAAAAATCAATGAATATTGTAAATGCACAAACAGTAATATCTCCACATTGCAAGGTGCAATTCTGAAATTTTTTGCTTTTTCCTGCTAATCCTAGCATGATAAAGAAGATTCAAAGAGAGTGAGATGCCAGCTCCTTTCATTCAGTCAGTAGCTTCAAACATTTCTGGTATATGAAAAACATGTTTTTCAATGGCAAAAATCAATGAATATTGTAAATGCACAAACAGTAATTTCTCCGCATTGCAAGGTGCAATTCTGAAATTTTTTGCTTTTTCCTGCTCCTCTTAGCATGATAAAGAAGATTCAAAGAGAATGAGATGCCAGCTCCTTTCATTCAGTCAGTAGCTTCAATCATTTCTGGACGTTTTTCAACGGCAAAAATCAATGAATATTGTAAATGCACAAACAGTAATTTCTCCGCATTGCAAGGTGCAATTCTGAAATTTTTTGCTTTTTCCTGCTCCTCTTAGCATGATAAAGAAGATTCAAAGAGAGTGAGATGCCAGCTCCTTTCATTCAGTCAGTAGCTTCAATCATTTCTGGACGTTTTTCAATAGCAAAAATCAATGAATATTGTAAATGCACAAACAGTAATTTCTCCGCATTGCAAGGTGCAATTCTGAAATTTTTTGCTTTTTCCTGCTCCTCTTAGCATGATAAAGAAGATTCAAAGAGAGTGAGATGCCAGCTCCTTTAATTCAGTCAGTAGCTTCAATCATTTCTGGACGTTTTTCAATGGCAAAAATCAATGAATATTGTAAATGCACAAACAGTAATTTCTCCGCATTGCAAGGTGCAATTCTGAAATTTTTTGCTTTTTCCTGCTCCTCTTAGCATGATAAAGAAGATTCAAAGAGAGTGAGATGCCAGCTCCTTTCATTCAGTCAGTAGCTTCAATCATTTCTGGACGTTTTTCAATGTCAAAAATCAATGAATATTGTAAATGCACAAACAGTAATTTCTCCGCATTGCAAGGTGCAATTCTGAAATTTTTTGCTTTTTCCTGCTCCTCTTAGCATGATAAAGAAGATTCAAAGAGAATGAGATGCCAGCTCCTTTCATTCAGTCAGTAGCTTCAATCATTTCTGGACGTTTTTCAACGGCAAAAATCAATGAATATTGTAAATGCACAAACAGTAATTTCTCCGCATTGCAAGGTGCAATTCTGAAATTTTTTGCTTTTTCCTGCTCCTCTTAGCATGATAAAGAAGATTCAAAGAGAGTGAGATGCCAGCTCCTTTCATTCAGTCAGTAGCTTCAATCATTTCTGGACGTTTTTCAATAGCAAAAATCAATGAATATTGTAAATGCACAAACAGTAATTTCTCCGCATTGCAAGGTGCAATTCTGAAATTTTTTGCTTTTTCCTGCTCCTCTTAGCATGATAAAGAAGATTCAAAGAGAGTGAGATGCCAGCTCCTTTCATTCAGTCAGTAGCTTTAATCATTTCTGGACGTTTTTCAATGGCAAAAATCAATGAATATTGTAAATGCACAAACAGTAATTTCTCCGCATTGCAAGGTGCAATTCTGAAATTTTTTGCTTTTTCCTGCTCCTCTTAGCATGATAAAGAAGAATCAAAGAGAGTGAGATGCCAGCTCCTTTCATTCAGACAGTAGCTTCAATCATTTCTGGACGTTTTTCAATGGCAAAAATCAATGAATATTGTAAATGCACAAGCAGTAATTTCTCCGCATTGCAAGGTGCAATTCTGAAATTTTTTGCTTTTTCCTGCTCCTCTTAGCATGATAAAGAAGATTCAAAGAGAGTGAGATGCCAGCTCCTTTCATTCAGTCAGTAGCTTCAATCATTTCTGGACGTTTTTCAATGGCAAAAATCAATGAATATTGTAAATGCACAAACAGTAATTTCTCCGCATTGCAAGGTGCAATTCTGAAATGTTTTGCTTTTTCCTGCTCCTCTTAGCATGAAAAAGAAGATTCAAAGAGCGTGAGATGCCAGCTCCTTTCATTCAGTCAGTAGCTTCAATCATTTCTGGTATATGAATAACATGATGTTTTTCAATGGCAAAAATCAATGAATATTGTAAATGCACAAACAGTAATTTCTCCGCATTGCAAGGTGCAATTCTGAATTTTTTTGCTTTTTCCTGCTCCTCTTAGCATGATAAAGAAGATTCAAAGAGAGTGAGATGCCAGCTCCTTTCATTCAGTCAGTAGCTTCAATCATTTCTGGACGTTTTTCAATGGCAAAAATCAATGAATATTGTAAATGCACAAACAGTAATTTCTCCGCATTGCAAGGTGCAATTCTGAAATTTTTTGCTTTTTCCTGCTCCTCTTAGCATGATAAAGAAGATTCAAAGAGAGTGAGATGCCAGCTCCTTTCAGTCAGTAGCTTCAATCATTTCTGGACATTTTTCAATGGCAAAAATCAATGAATATTGTAAATGCACAAACAGTAATTTCTCCGCATTGCAAGGTGCAATTCTGAAATTTTTTGCTTTTTCCTGCTCCTCTTAGCATGATAAAGAAGATTCAAATAGAGTGAGATGCCAGCTCCTTTCATTCAGTCAGTAGCTTCAAACATTTCTGGACGTTTTTCAATGGCAAAAATCAATGAATATTGTAAATGCACAAACAGTAATTTCTCCGCATTGCAAGGTGCAATTCTGAAATTTTTTGCTTTTTCCTGCTCCTCTTAGCATGATAAAGAAGATTCAAAGAGAGTGAGATGCCAGCTCCTTTCATTCAGTCAGTAGCTTCAATCATTTCTGGACGTTTTTCAATGGCAAAAATCAATGAATATTGTAAATGCACAAACAGTAATTTCTCCGCATTGCAAGGTGCAATTCTGAAATTTTTTGCTTTTTCCTGCTCCTCTTAGCATGATAAAGAAGATTCAAAGAGAGTGAGATGCCAGCTCCTTTCATTCAGTCAGTAGCTTCAATCATTTCTGGTATATGAATAACATGATGTTTTTCAATGGCAAAAATCAATGAATATTGTAAATGCACAAACAGTAATTTCTCCGCATTGCAAGGTGCAATTCTGAAATTTTTTGCTTTTTCCTGCTCCTCTTAGCATGATAAAGAAGATTCAAAGAGAGTGAGATGCCAGCTCCTTTCATTCAGTCAGTAGCTTCAATCATTTCTGGACGTTTTTCAATGGCAAAAATCAATGAATATTGTAAATGCACAAACAGTAATTTCTCCGCATTGCAAGGTGCAATTCTGAAATTTTTTGCTTTTTCCTGCTCCTCTTAGCATGATAAAGAAGATTCAAAGAGAGTGAGATGCCAGCTCCTTTCATTCAGTCAGTAGCTTCAAACATTTCTGGTATATGAATAACATGATGTTTTTCAATGGCAAAAATCAATGAATATTGTAAATGCACAAACAGTAATTTCTTCGCATTGCAAGGTGCAATTCTGAAATTTTTTGCTTTTTCCTGCTCCTCTTAGCATGATAAAGAAGATTCAAAGAGAGTGAGATGCCAGCTCCTTTCATTCAGTCAGTAGCTTCAAACATTTCTGGTATATGAATAACATGATGTTTTTCAATGGCAAAAATCAATGAATATTGTAAATGCACAAACAGTAATTTCTCCGCATTGCAAGGTGCAATTCTGAAATTTTTTGCTTTTTCCTGCTCCTCTTAGCATGATAAAGAAGATTCAAAGAGAGTGAGATGCCAGCTCCTTTCATTCAGTCAGTAGCTTCAATCATTTCTGGACGTTTTTCAATGGCAAAAATCAATGAATATTGTAAATGCACAAACAGTAATTTCTCCGCATTGCAAGGTGCAATTCTGAAATTTTTTGCTTTTTCCTGCTCCTCTTAGCATGATAAAGAAGATTCAAAGAGAGTGAGATGCCAGCTCCTTTCATTCAGTCAGTAGCTTCAATCATTTCTGGACGTTTTTCAATGGCAAAAATCAATGAATATTGTAAATGCACAAACAGTAATTTCTCCGCATTGCAAGGTGCAATTCTGAAATTTTTTGCTTTTTCCTGCTCCTCTTAGTATGATAAAGAAGATTCAAAGAGAGTGAGATGCCAGCTCCTTTCATTCAGTCAGTAGCTTCAAACATTTCTGGTATATGAATAACATGATGTTTTTCAATGGCAAAAATCAATGAATATTGTAAATGCACAAACAGTAATTTCTCCGCATTGCAAGGTGCAATTCTGAAATTTTTTGCTTTTTCCTGCTCCTCTTAGCATGATAAAGAAGATTCAAAGAGAGTGAGATGCCAGCTCCTTTCATTCAGTCAGTAGCTTCAATCATTTCTGGTATATGAATAACATGATGTTTTTCAATGGCAAAAATTAATGAATATTGTAAATGCACAAACAGTAATTTCTCCGCATTGCAAGGTGCAATTCTGAAATTTTTTGCTTTTTCCTGCTCCTCTTAGCATGATAAAGAAGATTCAAAGAGAGTGAGATGCCAGCTCCTTTCATTCAGTCAGTAGCTTCAATCATTTCTGGACGTTTTCAATGGCAAAAATCAATGAATATTGTAAATGCACAAACAGTAATTTCTCCGCATTGAAGGTGCAATTCTGAAATTTTTTGCTTTTTCCTGCTCCTCTTAGCATGATAAAGAAGATTCAAAGAGAGTGAGATGCCAGCTCCTTTCATTCAGTCAGTAGCTTCAAACATTTCTGGTATATGAATAACATGATGTTTTTCAATGGCAAAAATCAATGAATATTGTAAATGCACAAACAGTAATTTCTCCGCATTGCAAGGTGCAATTCTGAAATTTTTTGCTTTTTCCTGCTCCTCTTAGCATGATAAAGAAGATTCAAAGAGAGTGAGATGAGAGCTCCTTTCATTCAGTCAGTAGCTTCAATCATTTCTGGACGTTTTTCAATGGCAAAAATCAATGAATATTGTAAATGCACAAACAGTAATTTCTCCGCATTGCAAGGTGCAATTCTGAAATTTTTTGCTTTTTCCTGCTCCTCTTAGCATGATAAAGAAGATTCAAAGAGAGTGAGATGCCAGCTCCTTTCATTCAGTCAGTAGCTTGAATCATTTCTGGACGTTTTTCAATGGCAAAAATCAATGAATATTGTAAATGCACAAACAGTAATTTCTCCGCATTGCAAGGTGCAATTCTGAAATTTTTTGCTTTTTCCTGCTCCTCTTAGCATGATAAAGAAGATTCAAAGAGAGTGAGATGCCAGCTCCTTTCATTCAGTCAGTAGCTTCAAACATTTCTGGTATATGAAAAACATGTTTTTCAATGGCAAAAATCAATGAATATTGTAAATGCACAAACAGTAATATCTCCACATTGCAAGGTGCAATTCTGAAATTTTTTGCTTTTTCCTGCTAATCCTAGCATGATAAAGAAGATTCAAAGAGAGTGAGATGCCAGCTCCTTTCATTCAGTCAGTAGCTTCAAACATTTCTGGTATATGAAAAACATGTTTTTCAATGGCAAAAATCAATGAATATTGTAAATGCACAAACAGTAATATCTCCACATTGCACGGTGCAATTCTGAAATTTTTAGCTTTTTCCTGTTAATCCTAGCATGATAAAGAAGATTCAAAGAGAGTGAGATGCCAGCTCCTTTCATTGTCAGTAGCTTCAAACATTTCTGGTATATGAAAAACATGTTTTTCAATGGCAAAAATCAATGAATATTGTAAATGCACAAACAGTAATATCTCCACATTGCAAGGTGCAATTCTGAAATTTTTTGCTTTTTCCTGTTAATCCTAGCATGATAAAGAAGATTCAAAGAGAGTGAGATGCCAGCTCCTTTCATTCAGTCAGTAGCTTCAAACATTTCTGGTATATGAAAAACATGTTTTTCAATGGCAAAAATCAATGAATATTGTAAATGCACAAACAGTAATATCTCCACATTGCAAGGTGCAATTCTGAAATTTTTTGCTTTTTCCTGCTAATCCTAGCATGATAAAGAAGATTCAAAGAGAGTGAGATGCCAGCTCCTTTCATTCAGTCAGTAGCTTCAAACATTTCTGGTATATGAAAAACATGTTTTTCAATGGCAAAAATCAATGAATATTGTAAATGCACAAACAGTAATATCTCCACATTGCACGGTGCAATTCTGAAATTTTTAGCTTTTTCCTGTTAATCCTAGCATGATAAAGAAGATTCAAAGAGAGTGAGATGCCAGCTCCTTTCATTCAGTCAGTAGCTTCAAACATTTCTGGTATATGAAAAACATGTTTTTCAATGGCAAAAATCAATGAATATTGTAAATGCACAAACAGTAATATCTCCACATTGCAAGGTGCAATTCTGAAATTTTTTGCTTTTTCCTGTTAATCCTAGCATGATAAAGAAGATTCAAAGAGAGTGAGATGCCAGCTCCTTTCATTCAGTCAGTAGCTTCAAACATTTCTGGTATATGAAAAACATGTTTTTCAATGGCAAAAATCAATGAATATTGTAAATGCACAAACAGTAATATCTCCACATTGCAAGGTGCAATTCTGAAATTTTTTGCTTTTTCCTGCTAATCCTAGCATGATAAAGAAGATTCAAAGAGAGTGAGATGCCAGCTCCTTTCATTCAGTCAGTAGCTTCAAACATTTCTGGTATATGAAAAACATGTTTTTCAATGGCAAAAATCAATGAATATTGTAAATGCACAAACAGTAATATCTCCACATTGCACGGTGCAATTCTGAAATTTTTAGCTTTTTCCTGTTAATCCTAGCATGATAAAGAAGATTCAAAGAGAGTGAGATGCCAGCTCCTTTCATTCAGTCAGTAGCTTCAAACATTTCTGGTATATGAAAAACATGTTTTTCAATGGCAAAAATCAATGAATATTGTAAATGCACAAACAGTAATATCTCCACATTGCAAGGTGCAATTCTGAAATTTTTTGCTTTTTCCTGTTAATCCTAGCATGATAAAGAAGATTCAAAGAGAGTGAGATGCCAGCTCCTTTCATTCAGTCAGTAGCTTCAAACATTTCTGGTATATGAAAAACATGTTTTTCAATGGCAAAAATCAATGAATATTGTAAATGCACAAACAGTAATATCTCCACATTGCAAGGTGCAATTCTGAAATTTTTTGCTTTTTCCTGCTAATCCTAGCATGATAAAGAAGATTCAAAGAGAGTGAGATGCCAGCTCCTTTCATTCAGTCAGTAGCTTCAAACATTTCTGGTATATGAAAAACATGTTTTTCAATGGCAAAAATCAATGAATATTGTAAATGCACAAACAGTAATATCTCCACATTGCACGGTGCAATTCTGAAATTTTTAGCTTTTTCCTGTTAATCCTAGCATGATAAAGAAGATTCAAAGAGAGTGAGATGCCAGCTCCTTTCATTCAGTCAGTAGCTTCAAACATTTCTGGTATATGAAAAACATGTTTTTCAATGGCAAAAATCAATGAATATTGTAAATGCACAAACAGTAATATCTCCACATTGCAAGGTGCAATTCTGAAATTTTTTGCTTTTTCCTGTTAATCCTAGCATGATAAAGAAGATTCAAAGAGAGTGAGATGCCAGCTCCTTTCATTCAGTCAGTAGCTTCAAACATTTCTGGTATATGAAAAACATGTTTTTCAATGGCAAAAATCAATGAATATTGTAAATGCACAAACAGTAATATCTCCACATTGCAAGGTGCAATTCTGAAATTTTTTGCTTTTTCCTGCTAATCCTAGCATGATAAAGAAGATTCAAAGAGAGTGAGATGCCAGCTCCTTTCATTCAGTCAGTAGCTTCAAACATTTCTGGTATATGAAAAACATGTTTTTCAATGGCAAAAATCAATGAATATTGTAAATGCACAAACAGTAATATCTCCACATTGCACGGTGCAATTCTGAAATTTTTAGCTTTTTCCTGTTAATCCTAGCATGATAAAGAAGATTCAAAGAGAGTGAGATGCCAGCTCCTTTCATTCAGTCAGTAGCTTCAAACATTTCTGGTATATGAAAAACATGTTTTTCAATGGCAAAAATCAATGAATATTGTAAATGCACAAACAGTAATATCTCCACATTGCAAGGTGCAATTCTGAAATTTTTTGCTTTTTCCTGTTAATCCTAGCATGATAAAGAAGATTCAAAGAGAGTGAGATGCCAGCTCCTTTCATTCAGTCAGTAGCTTCAAACATTTCTGGTATATGAAAAACATGTTTTTCAATGGCAAAAATCAATGAATATTGTAAATGCACAAACAGTAATATCTCCACATTGCAAGGTGCAATTCTGAAATTTTTTGCTTTTTCCTGCTAATCCTAGCATGATAAAGAAGATTCAAAGAGAGTGAGATGCCAGCTCCTTTCATTCAGTCAGTAGCTTCAAACATTTCTGGTATATGAAAAACATGTTTTTCAATGGCAAAAATCAATGAATATTGTAAATGCACAAACAGTAATATCTCCACATTGCACGGTGCAATTCTGAAATTTTTAGCTTTTTCCTGTTAATCCTAGCATGATAAAGAAGATTCAAAGAGAGTGAGATGCCAGCTCCTTTCATTCAGTCAGTAGCTTCAAACATTTCTGGTATATGAAAAACATGTTTTTCAATGGCAAAAATCAATGAATATTGTAAATGCACAAACAGTAATATCTCCACATTGCAAGGTGCAATTCTGAAATTTTTTGCTTATTCCTGCTAATCCTAGCATGATAAAGAAGATTCAAAGAGAGTGAGATGCCAGCTCCTTTCATTCAGTCATTAGCTTCAAACATTTCTGGTATATGAAAAACATGTTTTTCAATGGCAAAAATCAATGAATATTGTAAATGCACAAACAGTAATATCTCCACATTGCACGGTGCAATTCTGAAATTTTTAGCTTTTTCCTGTTAATCCTAGCATGATAAAGAAGATTCAAAGAGAGTGAGATGCCAGCTCCTTTCATTCAGTCAGTAGCTTCAAACATTTCTGGTATATGAAAAACATGTTTTTCAATGGCAAAAATCAATGAATATTGTAAATGCACAAACAGTAATATCTCCACATTGCAAGGTGCAATTCTGAAATTTTTTGCTTTTTCCTGCTAATCCTAGCATGATAAAGAAGATTCAAAGAGAGTGAGATGCCAGCTCCTTTCATTCAGTCAGTAGCTTCAAACATTTCTGGTATATGAAAAACATGTTTTTCAATAGCAAAAATCAATGAATATTGTAAATGCACAAACAGTAATATCTCCACATTGCACGGTGCAATTCTGAAATTTTTAGCTTTTTCCTGTTAATCCTAGCATGATAAAGAAGATTCAAAGAGAGTGAGATGCCAGCTCCTTTCATTCAGTCAGTAGCTTCAAACATTTCTGGTATATGAAAAACATGTTTTTCAATGGCAAAAATCAATGAATATTGTAAATGCACAAACAGTAATATCTCCACATTGCAAGGTGCAATTCTGAAATTTTTTGCTTTTTCCTGTTAATCCTAGCATGATAAAGAAGATTCAAAGAGAGTGAGATGCCAGCTCCTTTCATTCAGTCAGTAGCTTCAAACATTTCTGGTATATGAAAAACATGTTTTTCAATGGCAAAAATCAATGAATATTGTAAATGCACAAACAGTAATATCTCCACATTGCAAGGTGCAATTCTGAAATTTTTTGCTTTTTCCTGCTAATCCTAGCATGATAAAGAAGATTCAAAGAGAGTGAGATGCCAGCTCCTTTCATTCAGTCAGTAGCTTCAAACATTTCTGGTATATGAAAAACATGTTTTTCAATGGCAAAAATCAATGAATATTGTAAATGCACAAACAGTAATATCTCCACATTGCACGGTGCAATTCTGAAATTTTTAGCTTTTTCCTGTTAATCCTAGCATGATAAAGAAGATTCAAAGAGAGTGAGATGCCAGCTCCTTTCATTCAGTCAGTAGCTTCAAACATTTCTGGTATATGAAAAACATGTTTTTCAATGGCAAAAATCAATGAATATTGTAAATGCACAAACAGTAATATCTCCACATTGCAAGGTGCAATTCTGAAATTTTTTGCTTTTTCCTGCTAATCCTAGCATGATAAAGAAGATTCAAAGAGAGTGAGATGCCAGCTCCTTTCATTCAGTCAGTAGCTTCAAACATTCCTGGTATATGAAAAACATGTTTTTCAATAGCAAAAATCAATGAATATTGTAAATGCACAAACAGTAATATCTCCACATTGCACGGTGCAATTCTGAAATTTTTAGCTTTTTCCTGTTAATCCTAGCATGATAAAGAAGATTCAAAGAGAGTGAGATGCCAGCTCCTTTCATTCAGTCAGTAGCTTCAAACATTTCTGGTATATGAAAAACATGTTTTTCAATGGCAAAAATCAATGAATATTGTAAATGCACAAACAGTAATATCTCCACATTGCAAGGTGCAATTCTGAAATTTTTTGCTTTTTCCTGTTAATCCTAGCATGATAAAGAAGATTCAAAGAGAGTGAGATGCCAGCTCCTTTCATTCAGTCAGTAGCTTCAAACATTTCTGGTATATGAAAAACATGTTTTTCAATGGCAAAAATCAATGAATATTGTAAATGCACAAACAGTAATATCTCCACATTGCAAGGTGCAATTCTGAAATTTTTTGCTTTTTCCTGCTAATCCTAGCATGATAAAGAAGATTCAAAGAGAGTGAGATGCCAGCTCCTTTCATTCAGTCAGTAGCTTCAAACATTTCTGGTATATGAAAAACATGTTTTTCAATGGCAAAAATCAATGAATATTGTAAATGCACAAACAGTAATATCTCCACATTGCACGGTGCAATTCTGAAATTTTTAGCTTTTTCCTGTTAATCCTAGCATGATAAAGAAGATTCAAAGAGAGTGAGATGCCAGCTCCTTTCATTCAGTCAGTAGCTTCAAACATTTCTGGTATATGAAAAACATGTTTTTCAATGGCAAAAATCAATGAATATTGTAAATGCACAAACAGTAATATCTCCACATTGCAAGGTGCAATTCTGAAATTTTTTGCTTTTTCCTGTTAATCCTAGCATGATAAAGAAGATTCAAAGAGAGTGAGATGCCAGCTCCTTTCATTCAGTCAGTAGCTTCAAACATTTCTGGTATATGAAAAACATGTTTTTCAATGGCAAAAATCAATGAATATTGTAAATGCACAAACAGTAATATCTCCACATTGCAAGGTGCAATTCTGAAATTTTTTGCTTTTTCCTGCTAATCCTAGCATGATAAAGAAGATTCAAAGAGAGTGAGATGCCAGCTCCTTTCATTCAGTCAGTAGCTTCAAACATTTCTGGTATATGAAAAACATGTTTTTCAATGGCAAAAATCAATGAATATTGTAAATGCACAAACAGTAATATCTCCACATTGCACGGTGCAATTCTGAAATTTTTAGCTTTTTCCTGTTAATCCTAGCATGATAAAGAAGATTCAAAGAGAGTGAGATGCCAGCTCCTTTCATTCAGTCAGTAGCTTCAAACATTTCTGGTATATGAAAAACATGTTTTTCAATGGCAAAAATCAATGAATATTGTAAATGCACAAACAGTAATATCTCCACATTGCAAGGTGCAATTCTGAAATTTTTTGCTTATTCCTGCTAATCCTAGCATGATAAAGAAGATTCAAAGAGAGTGAGATGCCAGCTCCTTTCATTCAGTCATTAGCTTCAAACATTTCTGGTATATGAAAAACATGTTTTTCAATGGCAAAAATCAATGAATATTGTAAATGCACAAACAGTAATATCTCCACATTGCACGGTGCAATTCTGAAATTTTTAGCTTTTTCCTGTTAATCCTAGCATGATAAAGAAGATTCAAAGAGAGTGAGATGCCAGCTCCTTTCATTCAGTCAGTAGCTTCAAACATTTCTGGTATATGAAAAACATGTTTTTCAATGGCAAAAATCAATGAATATTGTAAATGCACAAACAGTAATATCTCCACATTGCAAGGTGCAATTCTGAAATTTTTTGCTTTTTCCTGCTAATCCTAGCATGATAAAGAAGATTCAAAGAGAGTGAGATGCCAGCTCCTTTCATTCAGTCAGTAGCTTCAAACATTTCTGGTATATGAAAAACATGTTTTTCAATAGCAAAAATCAATGAATATTGTAAATGCACAAACAGTAATATCTCCACATTGCACGGTGCAATTCTGAAATTTTTAGCTTTTTCCTGTTAATCCTAGCATGATAAAGAAGATTCAAAGAGAGTGAGATGCCAGCTCCTTTCATTCAGTCAGTAGCTTCAAACATTTCTGGTATATGAAAAACATGTTTTTCAATGGCAAAAATCAATGAATATTGTAAATGCACAAACAGTAATATCTCCACATTGCAAGGTGCAATTCTGAAATTTTTTGCTTTTTCCTGTTAATCCTAGCATGATAAAGAAGATTCAAAGAGAGTGAGATGCCAGCTCCTTTCATTCAGTCAGTAGCTTCAAACATTTCTGGTATATGAAAAACATGTTTTTCAATGGCAAAAATCAATGAATATTGTAAATGCACAAACAGTAATATCTCCACATTGCAAGGTGCAATTCTGAAATTTTTTGCTTTTTCCTGCTAATCCTAGCATGATAAAGAAGATTCAAAGAGAGTGAGATGCCAGCTCCTTTCATTCAGTCAGTAGCTTCAAACATTTCTGGTATATGAAAAACATGTTTTTCAATGGCAAAAATCAATGAATATTGTAAATGCACAAACAGTAATATCTCCACATTGCACGGTGCAATTCTGAAATTTTTAGCTTTTTCCTGTTAATCCTAGCATGATAAAGAAGATTCAAAGAGAGTGAGATGCCAGCTCCTTTCATTCAGTCAGTAGCTTCAAACATTTCTGGTATATGAAAAACATGTTTTTCAATGGCAAAAATCAATGAATATTGTAAATGCACAAACAGTAATATCTCCACATTGCAAGGTGCAATTCTGAAATTTTTTGCTTTTTCCTGTTAATCCTAGCATGATAAAGAAGATTCAAAGAGAGTGAGATGCCAGCTCCTTTCATTCAGTCAGTAGCTTCAAACATTTCTGGTATATGAAAAACATGTTTTTCAATGGCAAAAATCAATGAATATTGTAAATGCACAAACAGTAATATCTCCACATTGCAAGGTGCAATTCTGAAATTTTTTGCTTTTTCCTGCTAATCCTAGCATGATAAAGAAGATTCAAAGAGAGTGAGATGCCAGCTCCTTTCATTCAGTCAGTAGCTTCAAACATTTCTGGTATATGAAAAACATGTTTTTCAATGGCAAAAATCGATGAATATTGTAAATGCACAAACAGTAATATCTCCACATTGCACGCTGCAATTCTGAAATTTTTAGCTTTTTCCTGTTAATCCTAGCATGATAAAGAAGATTCAAAGAGAGTGAGATGCCAGCTCCTTTCATTCAGTCAGTAGCTTCAAACATTTCTGGTATATGAAAAACATGTTTTTCAATGGCAAAAATCAATGAATATTGTAAATGCACAAACAGTAATATCTCCACATTGCACGGTGCAATTCTGAAATTTTTAGCTTTTTCCTGTTAATCCTAGCATGATAAAGAAGATTCAAAGAGAGTGAGATGCCAGCTCCTTTCATTCAGTCAGTAGCTTCAAACATTTCTGGTATATGAAAAACATGTTTTTCAATGGCAAAAATCAATGAATATTGTAAATGCACAAACAGTAATATCTCCACATTGCAAGGTGCAATTCTGAAATTTTTTGCTTTTTCCTGCTAATCCTAGCATGATAAAGAAGATTCAAAGAGAGTGAGATGCCAGCTCCTTTCATTCAGTCAGTAGCTTCAAACATTTCTGGTATATGAAAAACATGTTTTTCAATGGCAAAAATCAATGAATATTGTAAATGCACAAACAGTAATATCTCCACATTGCAAGGTGCAATTCTGAAATTTTTTGCTTTTTCCTGTTAATCCTAGCATGATAAAGAAGATTCAAAGAGAGTGAGATGCCAGCTCCTTTCATTCAGTCAGTAGCTTCAAACATTTCTGGTATATGAAAAACATGTTTTTCAATGGCAAAAATCAATGAATATTGTAAATGCACAAACAGTAATATCTCCACATTGCAAGGTGCAATTCTGAAATTTTTTGCTTTTTCCTGCTAATCCTAGCATGATAAAGAAGATTCAAAGAGAGTGAGATGCCAGCTCCTTTCATTCAGTCAGTAGCTTCAAACATTTCTGGTATATGAAAAACATGTTTTTCAATGGCAAAAATCAATGAATATTGTAAATGCACAAACAGTAATATCTCCACATTGCACGGTGCAATTCTGAAATTTTTAGCTTTTTCCTGTTAATCCTAGCATGATAAAGAAGATTCAAAGAGAGTGAGATGCCAGCTCCTTTCATTCAGTCAGTAGCTTCAAACATTTCTGGTATATGAAAAACATGTTTTTCAATGGCAAAAATCAATGAATATTGTAAATGCACAAACAGTAATATCTCCACATTGCAAGGTGCAATTCTGAAATTTTTTGCTTTTTCCTGTTAATCCTAGCATGATAAAGAAGATTCAAAGAGAGTGAGATGCCAGCTCCTTTCATTCAGTCAGTAGCTTCAAACATTTCTGGTATATGAAAAACATGTTTTTCAATGGCAAAAATCAATGAATATTGTAAATGCACAAACAGTAATATCTCCACATTGCAAGGTGCAATTCTGAAATTTTTTGCTTTTTCCTGCTAATCCTAGCATGATAAAGAAGATTCGAGAGTGAGATGCCAGCTCCTTTCATTCAGTCAGTAGCTTCAAACATTTCTGGTATATGAAAAACATGTTTTTCAATGGCAAAAATCGATGAATATTGTAAATGCACAAACAGTAATATCTCCACATTGCACGGTGCAATTCTGAAATTTTTAGCTTTTTCCTGTTAATCCTAGCATGATAAAGAAGATTCAAAGAGAGTGAGATGCCAGCTCCTTTCATTCAGTCAGTAGCTTCAAACATTTCTGGTATATGAAAAACATGTTTTTCAATGGCAAAAATCAATGAATATTGTAAATGCACAAACAGTAATATCTCCACATTGCACGGTGCAATTCTGAAATTTTTAGCTTTTTCCTGTTAATCCTAGCATGATAAAGAAGATTCAAAGAGAGTGAGATGCCAGCTCCTTTCATTCAGTCAGTAGCTTCAAACATTTCTGGTATATGAAAAACATGTTTTTCAATGGCAAAAATCAATGAATATTGTAAATGCACAAACAGTAATATCTCCACATTGCAAGGTGCAATTCTGAAATTTTTTGCTTTTTCCTGCTAATCCTAGCATGATAAAGAAGATTCAAAGAGAGTGAGATGCCAGCTCCTTTCATTCAGTCAGTAGCTTCAAACATTTCTGGTATATGAAAAACATGTTTTTCAATGGCAAAAATCAATGAATATTGTAAATGCACAAACAGTAATATCTCCACATTGCAAGGTGCAATTCTGAAATTTTTTGCTTTTTCCTGTTAATCCTAGCATGATAAAGAAGATTCAAAGAGAGTGAGATGCCAGCTCCTTTCATTCAGTCAGTAGCTTCAAACATTTCTGGTATATGAAAAACATGTTTTTCAATGGCAAAAATCAATGAATATTGTAAATGCACAAACAGTAATATCTCCACATTGCAAGGTGCAATTCTGAAATTTTTTGCTTTTTCCTGCTAATCCTAGCATGATAAAGAAGATTCAAAGAGAGTGAGATGCCAGCTCCTTTCATTCAGTCAGTAGCTTCAAACATTTCTGGTATATGAAAAACATGTTTTTCAATGGCAAAAATCAATGAATATTGTAAATGCACAAACAGTAATATCTCCACATTGCACGGTGCAATTCTGAAATTTTTAGCTTTTTCCTGTTAATCCTAGCATGATAAAGAAGATTCAAAGACAGTGAGATGCCAGCTCCTTTCATTCAGTCAGTAGCTTCAAACATTTCTGGTATATGAAAAACATGTTTTTCAATGGCAAAAATCAATGAATATTGTAAATGCACAAACAGTAATATCTCCACATTGCAAGGTGCAATTCTGAAATTTTTTGCTTTTTCCTGCTAATCCTAGCATGATAAAGAAGATTCAAAGAGAGTGAGATGCCAGCTCCTTTCATTCAGTCAGTAGCTTCAAACATTTCTGGTATATGAAAAACAGGTTTTTCAATGGCAAAAATCAATGAATATTGTAAATGCACAAACAGTAATATCTCCACATTGCACGGTGCAATTCTGAAATTTTTAGCTTTTTCCTGTTAATCCTAGCATGATAAAGAAGATTCAAAGAGAGTGAGATGCCAGCTCCTTTCATTCAGTCAGAAGCTTCAAACATTTCTGGTATATGAAAAACATGTTTTTCAATGGCAAAAATCAATGAATATTGTAAATGCACAAACAGTAATATCTCCACATTGCAAGGTGCAATTCTGAAATTTTTTGCTTTTTCCTGTTAATCCTAGCATGATAAAGAAGATTCAAAGAGAGTGAGATGCCAGCTCCTTTCATTCAGTCAGTAGCTTCAAACATTTCTGGTATATGAAAAACATGTTTTTCAATGGCAAAAATCAATGAATATTGTAAATGCACAAACAGTAATATCTCCACATTGCAAGGTGCAATTCTGAAATTTTTTGCTTTTTCCTGCTAATCCTAGCATGATAAAGAAGATTCAAAGAGAGTGAGATGCCAGCTCCTTTCATTCAGTCAGTAGCTTCAAACATTTCTGGTATATGAAAAACATGTTTTTCAATAGCAAAAATCAATGAATATTGTAAATGCACAAACAGTAATATCTCCACATTGCACGGTGCAATTCTGAAATTTTTAGCTTTTTCCTGTTAATCCTAGCATGATAAAGAAGATTCAAAGAGAGTGAGATGCCAGCTCCTTTCATTCAGTCAGTAGCTTCAAACATTTCTGGTATATGAAAAACATGTTTTTCAATGGCAAAAATCAATGAATATTGTAAATGCACAAACAGTAATATCTCCACATTGCAAGGTGCAATTCTGAAATTTTTTGCTTTTTCCTGTTAATCCTAGCATGATAAAGAAGATTCAAAGAGAGTGAGATGCCAGCTCCTTTCATTCAGTCAGTAGCTTCAAACATTTCTGGTATATGAAAAACATGTTTTTCAATGGCAAAAATCAATGAATATTGTAAATGCACAAACAGTAATATCTCCACATTGCAAGGTGCAATTCTGAAATTTTTTGCTTTTTCCTGCTAATCCTAGCATGATAAAGAAGATTCAAAGAGAGTGAGATGCCAGCTCCTTTCATTCAGTCAGTAGCTTCAAACATTTCTGGTATATGAAAAACATGTTTTTCAATGGCAAAAATCAATGAATATTGTAAATGCACAAACAGTAATATCTCCACATTGCACGGTGCAATTCTGAAATTTTTAGCTTTTTCCTGTTAATCCTAGCATGATAAAGAAGATTCAAAGAGAGTGAGATGCCAGCTCCTTTCATTCAGTCAGTAGCTTCAAACATTTCTGGTATATGAAAAACATGTTTTTCAATGGCAAAAATCAATGAATATTGTAAATGCACAAACAGTAATATCTCCACATTGCAAGGTGCAATT
>NW_027371344.1:0-28336 GCF_046119375.1 Phyllobates terribilis
GATATTGTAAATGCACAAACAGTAATATCTCCACATTGCACGTGCAATTCTGAAATTTTTAGCTTTTTCCAGTTAATCCTAGCATGATAAAGATTCAAAGAGAGTGAGATGCCAGCTCCTTTCATTCAGTCAGTAGCTTCAAACATTTCTGGTATATGAAAAAACATGTTTTTCAATGGCAAAAATCAATGAATATTGTAAATGCACAAACAGTAATATCTCCACATTGCAAGGTGCAATTCTGAAATTTTTGCTTTTTCCTGTTAATCCTAGCATGATAAAGAAGATTCAAAGAGAGTGAGATGCCAGCTCCTTTCATTCAGTCAGTAGCTTCAAACATTTCTGGTATATGAAAAACATGTTTTTCAATGGCAAAAATCAATGAATATTGTAAATGCACAAACAGTAATATCTCCACATTGCAAGGTGCAATTCTGAAATTTTTTGCTTTTTCTGCTAATCCTAGCATGATAAAGAAGATTCAAAGAGAGTGAGATGCCAGCTCCTTTCATTCAGTCAGTAGCTTCAAACATTTCTGGTATATGAAAAACATGTTTTTCAATGGCAAAAATCAATGAATATTGTAAATGCACAAACAGTAATATCTCCACATTGCACGGTGCAATTCTGAAATTTTTAGCTTTTTCCTGTTAATCCTAGCATGATAAAGAAGATTCAAAGAGAGTGAGATGCCAGCTCCTTTCATTCAGTCAGTAGCTTCAAACATTTCTGGTATATGAAAAACATGTTTTTCAATGGCAAAAATCAATGAATATTGTAAATGCACAAACAGTAATATCTCCACATTGCAAGGTGCAATTCTGAAATTTTTTGCTTTTTCCTGCTAATCCTAGCATGATAAAGAAGATTCAAAGAGAGTGAGATGCCAGCTCCTTTCATTCAGTCAGTAGCTTCAAACATTTCTGGTATATGAAAAACATGTTTTTCAATGGCAAAAATCAATGAATATTGTAAATGCACAAACAGTAATATCTCCACATTGCAAGGTGCAATTCTGAAATTTTTTGCTTTTTCCTGCTAATCCTAGCATGATAAAGAAGATTCAAAGAGAGTGAGATGCCAGCTCCTTTCATTCAGTCAGTAGCTTCAAACATTTCTGGTATATGAAAAACATGTTTTTCAATGGCAAAAATCAATGAATATTGTAAATGCACAAACAGTAATATCTCCACATTGCACGGTGCAATTCTGAAATTTTTAGCTTTTTCCTGTTAATCCTAGCATGATAAAGAAGATTCAAAGAGAGTGAGATGCCAGCTCCTTTCATTCAGTCAGTAGCTTCAAACATTTCTGGTATATGAAAAACATGTTTTTCAATGGCAAAAATCAATGAATATTGTAAATGCACAAACAGTAATATCTCCACATTGCAAGGTGCAATTCTGAAATTTTTTGCTTTTTCCTGCTAATCCTAGCATGATAAAGAAGATTCAAAGAGAGTGAGATGCCAGCTCCTTTCATTCAGTCAGTAGCTTCAAACATTTCTGGTATATGAAAAACATGTTTTTCAATGGCAAAAATCAATGAATATTGTAAATGCACAAACAGTAATATCTCCACATTGCAAGGTGCAATTCTGAAATTTTTTGCTTTTTCCTGTTAATCCTAGCATGATAAAGAAGATTCAAAGAGAGTGAGATGCCAGCTCCTTTCATTCAGTCAGTAGCTTCAAACATTTCTGGTATATGAAAAACATGTTTTTCAATGGCAAAAATCAATGAATATTGTAAATGCACAAACAGTAATATCTCCACATTGCAAGGTGCAATTCTGAAATTTTTTGCTTTTTCCTGCTAATCCTAGCATGATAAAGAAGATTCAAAGAGAGTGAGATGCCAGCTCCTTTCATTCAGTCAGTAGCTTCAAACATTTCTGGTATATGAAAAACATGTTTTTCAATGGCAAAAATCAATGAATATTGTAAATGCACAAACAGTAATATCTCCACATTGCACGGTGCAATTCTGAAATTTTTAGCTTTTTCCTGTTAATCCTAGCATGATAAAGAAGATTCAAAGAGAGTGAGATGCCAGCTCCTTTCATTCAGTCAGTAGCTTCAAACATTTCTGGTATATGAAAAACATGTTTTTCAATGGCAAAAATCAATGAATATTGTAAATGCACAAACAGTAATATCTCCACATTGCAACGTGCAATTCTGAAATTTTTTGCTTTTTCCTGCTAATCCTAGCATGATAAAGAAGATTCAAAGAGAGTGAGATGCCAGCTCCTTTCATTCAGTCAGTAGCTTCAAACATTTCTGGTATATGAAAAACATGTTTTTCAATGGCAAAAATCAATGAATATTGTAAATGCACAAACAGTGATATCTCCACATTGCAAGGTGCAATTCTGAAATTTTTTGCTTTTTCCTGTTAATCCTAGCATGATAAAGAAGATTCAAAGACAGTGAGATGCCAGCTCCTTTCATTCAGTCAGTAGCTTCAAACATTTCTGGTATATGAAAAACATGTTTTTCAATGGCAAAAATCAATGAATATTGTAAATGCACAAACAGTAATATCTCCACATTGCACGGTGCAATTCTGAAATTTTTAGCTTTTTCCTGTTAATCCTAGCATGATAAAGAAGATTCAAAGAGAGTGAGATGCCAGCTCCTTTCATTCAGTCAGTAGCTTCAAACATTTCTGGTATATGAAAAACATGTTTTTCAATGGCAAAAATCAATGAATATTGTAAATGCACAAACAGTAATATCTCCACATTGCAAGGTGCAATTCTGAAATTTTTTGCTTTTTCCTGTTAATCCTAGCATGATAAAGAAGATTCAAAGAGAGTGAGATGCCAGCTCCTTTCATTCAGTCAGTAGCTTCAAACATTTCTGGTATATGAAAAACATGTTTTTCAATGGCAAAAATCAATGAATATTGTAAATGCACAAACAGTAATATCTCCACATTGCAAGGTGCAATTCTGAAATTTTTTGCTTTTTCCTGCTAATCCTAGCATGATAAAGAAGATTCAAAGAGAGTGAGATGCCAGCTCCTTTCATTCAGTCAGTAGCTTCAAACATTTCTGGTATATGAAAAACATGTTTTTCAATGGCAAAAATCAATGAATATTGTAAATGCACAAACAGTAATATCTCCACATTGCACGGTGCAATTCTGAAATTTTTAGCTTTTTCCTGTTAATCCTAGCATGATAAAGAAGATTCAAAGAGAGTGAGATGCCAGCTCCTTTCATTCAGTCAGTAGCTTCAAACATTTCTGGTATATGAAAAACATGTTTTTCAATGGCAAAAATCAATGAATATTGTAAATGCACAAACAGTAATATCTCCACATTGCAAGGTGCAATTCTGAAATTTTTTGCTTTTTCCTGCTAATCCTAGCATGATAAAGAAGATTCAAAGAGAGTGAGATGCCAGCTCCTTTCATTCAGTCAGTAGCTTCAAACATTTCTGGTATATGAAAAACATGTTTTTCAATGGCAAAAATCAATGAATATTGTAAATGCACAAACAGTAATATCTCCACATTGCAAGGTGCAATTCTGAAATTTTTTGCTTTTTCCTGTTAATCCTAGCATGATAAAGAAGATTCAAAGAGAGTGAGATGCCAGCTCCTTTCATTCAGTCAGTAGCTTCAAACATTTCTGGTATATGAAAAACATGCTTTTCAATGGCAAAAATCAATGAATATTGTAAATGCACAAACAGTAATATCTCCACATTGCAAGGTGCAATTCTGAAATTTTTTGCTTTTTCCTGCTAATCCTAGCATGATAAAGAAGATTCAAAGAGAGTGAGATGCCAGCTCCTTTCATTCAGTCAGTAGCTTCAAACATTTCTGGTATATGAAAAACATGTTTTTCAATGGCAAAAATCAATGAATATTGTAAATGCACAAACAGTAATATCTCCACATTGCACGGTGCAATTCTGAAATTTTTAGCTTTTTCCTGTTAATCCTAGCATGATAAAGAAGATTCAAAGAGAGTGAGATGCCAGCTCCTTTCATTCAGTCAGTAGCTTCAAACATTTCTGGTATATGAAAAACATGTTTTTCAATGGCAAAAATCAATGAATATTGTAAATGCACAAACAGTAATATCTCCACATTGCAACGTGCAATTCTGAAATTTTTTGCTTTTTCCTGCTAATCCTAGCATGATAAAGAAGATTCAAAGAGAGTGAGATGCCAGCTCCTTTCATTCAGTCAGTAGCTTCAAACATTTCTGGTATATGAAAAACATGTTTTTCAATGGCAAAAATCAATGAATATTGTAAATGCACAAACAGTGATATCTCCACATTGCAAGGTGCAATTCTGAAATTTTTTGCTTTTTCCTGTTAATCCTAGCATGATAAAGAAGATTCAAAGAGAGTGAGATGCCAGCTCCTTTCATTCAGTCAGTAGCTTCAAACATTTCTGGTATATGAAAAACATGTTTTTCAATGGCAAAAATCAATGAATATTGTAAATGCACAAACAGTAATATCTCCACATTGCACGGTGCAATTCTGAAATTTTTAGCTTTTTCCTGTTAATCCTAGCATGATAAAGAAGATTCAAAGAGAGTGAGATGCCAGCTCCTTTCATTCAGTCAGTAGCTTCAAACATTTCTGGTATATGAAAAACATGTTTTTCAATGGCAAAAATCAATGAATATTGTAAATGCACAAACAGTAATATCTCCACATTGCAAGGTGCAATTCTGAAATTTTTTGCTTTTTCCTGTTAATCCTAGCATGATAAAGAAGATTCAAAGAGAGTGAGATGCCAGCTCCTTTCATTCAGTCAGTAGCTTCAAACATTTCTGGTATATGAAAAACATGTTTTTCAATGGCAAAAATCAATGAATATTGTAAATGCACAAACAGTAATATCTCCACATTGCACGGTGCAATTCTGAAATTTTTAGCTTTTTCCTGTTAATCCTAGCATGATAAAGAAGATTCAAAGAGAGTGAGATGCCAGCTCCTTTCATTCAGTCAGTAGCTTCAAACATTTCTGGTATATGAAAAACATGTTTTTCAATGGCAAAAATCAATGAATATTGTAAATGCACAAACAGTAATATCTCCACATTGCAAGGTGCAATTCTGAATTTTTTGCTTTTTCCTGCTAATCCTAGCATGATAAAGAAGATTCAAAGAGAGTGAGATGCCAGCTCCTTTCATTCAGTCAGTAGCTTCAAACATTTCTGGTATATGAAAAACATGTTTTTCAATGGCAAAAATCAATGAATATTGTAAATGCACAAACAGTAATATCTCCACATTGCAAGGTGCAATTCTGAAATTTTTTGCTTTTTCCTGTTAATCCTAGCATGATAAAGAAGATTCAAAGAGAGTGAGATGCCAGCTCCTTTCATTCAGTCAGTAGCTTCAAACATTTCTGGTATATGAAAAACATGTTTTTCAATGGCAAAAATCAATGAATATTGTAAATGCACAAACAGTAATATCTCCACATTGCAAGGTGCAATTCTGAAATTTTTTGCTTTTTCCTGCTAATCCTAGCATGATAAAGAAGATTCAAAGAGAGTGAGATGCCAGCTCCTTTCATTCAGTCAGTAGCTTCAAACATTTCTGGTATATGAAAAACATGTTTTTCAATGGCAAAAATCAATGAATATTGTAAATGCACAAACAGTAATATCTCCACATTGCACGGTGCAATTCTGAAATTTTTAGCTTTTTCCTGTTAATCCTAGCATGATAAAGAAGATTCAAAGAGAGTGAGATGCCAGCTCCTTTCATTCAGTCAGTAGCTTCAAACATTTCTGGTATATGAAAAACATGTTTTTCAATGGCAAAAATCAATGAATATTGTAAATGCACAAACAGTAATATCTCCACATTGCAACGTGCAATTCTGAAATTTTTTGCTTTTTCCTGCTAATCCTAGCATGATAAAGAAGATTCAAAGAGAGTGAGATGCCAGCTCCTTTCATTCAGTCAGTAGCTTCAAACATTTCTGGTATATGAAAAACATGTTTTTCAATGGCAAAAATCAATGAATATTGTAAATGCACAAACAGTGATATCTCCACATTGCAAGGTGCAATTCTGAAATTTTTTGCTTTTTCCTGTTAATCCTAGCATGATAAAGAAGATTCAAAGACAGTGAGATGCCAGCTCCTTTCATTCAGTCAGTAGCTTCAAACATTTCTGGTATATGAAAAACATGTTTTTCAATGGCAAAAATCAATGAATATTGTAAATGCACAAACAGTAATATCTCCACATTGCACGGTGCAATTCTGAAATTTTTAGCTTTTTCCTGTTAATCCTAGCATGATAAAGAAGATTCAAAGAGAGTGAGATGCCAGCTCCTTTCATTCAGTCAGTAGCTTCAAACATTTCTGGTATATGAAAAACATGTTTTTCAATGGCAAAAATCAATGAATATTGTAAATGCACAAACAGTAATATCTCCACATTGCAAGGTGCAATTCTGAAATTTTTTGCTTTTTCCTGTTAATCCTAGCATGATAAAGAAGATTCAAAGAGAGTGAGATGCCAGCTCCTTTCATTCAGTCAGTAGCTTCAAACATTTCTGGTATATGAAAAACATGTTTTTCAATGGCAAAAATCAATGAATATTGTAAATGCACAAACAGTAATATCTCCACATTGCAAGGTGCAATTCTGAAATTTTTTGCTTTTTCCTGCTAATCCTAGCATGATAAAGAAGATTCAAAGAGAGTGAGATGCCAGCTCCTTTCATTCAGTCAGTAGCTTCAAACATTTCTGGTATATGAAAAACATGTTTTTCAATGGCAAAAATCAATGAATATTGTAAATGCACAAACAGTAATATCTCCACATTGCACGGTGCAATTCTGAAATTTTTAGCTTTTTCCTGTTAATCCTAGCATGATAAAGAAGATTCAAAGAGAGTGAGATGCCAGCTCCTTTCATTCAGTCAGTAGCTTCAAACATTTCTGGTATATGAAAAACATGTTTTTCAATGGCAAAAATCAATGAATATTGTAAATGCACAAACAGTAATATCTCCACATTGCAAGGTGCAATTCTGAAATTTTTTGCTTTTTCCTGCTAATCCTAGCATGATAAAGAAGATTCAAAGAGAGTGAGATGCCAGCTCCTTTCATTCAGTCAGTAGCTTCAAACATTTCTGGTATATGAAAAACATGTTTTTCAATGGCAAAAATCAATGAATATTGTAAATGCACAAACAGTAATATCTCCACATTGCAAGGTGCAATTCTGAAATTTTTTGCTTTTTCCTGTTAATCCTAGCATGATAAAGAAGATTCAAAGAGAGTGAGATGCCAGCTCCTTTCATTCAGTCAGTAGCTTCAATCATTTCTGGTATATGAAAAACATGCTTTTCAATGGCAAAAATCAATGAATATTGTAAATGCACAAACAGTAATATCTCCACATTGCAAGGTGCAATTCTGAAATTTTTTGCTTTTTCCTGCTAATCCTAGCATGATAAAGAAGATTCAAAGAGAGTGAGATGCCAGCTCCTTTCATTCAGTCAGTAGCTTCAAACATTTCTGGTATATGAAAAACATGTTTTTCAATGGCAAAAATCAATGAATATTGTAAATGCACAAACAGTAATATCTCCACATTGCACGGTGCAATTCTGAAATTTTTAGCTTTTTCCTGTTAATCCTAGCATGATAAAGAAGATTCAAAGAGAGTGAGATGCCAGCTCCTTTCATTCAGTCAGTAGCTTCAAACATTTCTGGTATATGAAAAACATGTTTTTCAATGGCAAAAATCAATGAATATTGTAAATGCACAAACAGTAATATCTCCACATTGCAACGTGCAATTCTGAAATTTTTTGCTTTTTCCTGCTAATCCTAGCATGATAAAGAAGATTCAAAGAGAGTGAGATGCCAGCTCCTTTCATTCAGTCAGTAGCTTCAAACATTTCTGGTATATGAAAAACATGTTTTTCAATGGCAAAAATCAATGAATATTGTAAATGCACAAACAGTGATATCTCCACATTGCAAGGTGCAATTCTGAAATTTTTTGCTTTTTCCTGTTAATCCTAGCATGATAAAGAAGATTCAAAGAGAGTGAGATGCCAGCTCCTTTCATTCAGTCAGTAGCTTCAAACATTTCTGGTATATGAAAAACATGTTTTTCAATGGCAAAAATCAATGAATATTGTAAATGCACAAACAGTAATATCTCCACATTGCACGGTGCAATTCTGAAATTTTTAGCTTTTTCCTGTTAATCCTAGCATGATAAAGAAGATTCAAAGAGAGTGAGATGCCAGCTCCTTTCATTCAGTCAGTAGCTTCAAACATTTCTGGTATATGAAAAACATGTTTTTCAATGGCAAAAATCAATGAATATTGTAAATGCACAAACAGTAATATCTCCACATTGCAAGGTGCAATTCTGAAATTTTTTGCTTTTTCCTGTTAATCCTAGCATGATAAAGAAGATTCAAAGAGAGTGAGATGCCAGCTCCTTTCATTCAGTCAGTAGCTTCAAACATTTCTGGTATATGAAAAACATGTTTTTCAATGGCAAAAATCAATGAATATTGTAAATGCACAAACAGTAATATCTCCACATTGCAAGGTGCAATTCTGAAATTTTTTGCTTTTTCCTGCTAATCCTAGCATGATAAAGAAGATTCAAAGAGAGATGCCAGCTCCTTTCATTCAGTCAGTAGCTTCAAACATTTCTGGTATATGAAAAACATGTTTTTCAATGGCAAAAATCAATGAATATTGTAAATGCACAAACAGTAATATCTCCACATTGCACGGTGCAATTCTGAAATTTTTAGCTTTTTCCTGTTAATCCTAGCATGATAAAGAAGATTCAAAGAGAGTGAGATGCCAGCTCCTTTCATTCAGTCAGTAGCTTCAAACATTTCTGGTATATGAAAAACATGTTTTTCAATGGCAAAAATCAATGAATATTGTAAATGCACAAACAGTAATATCTCCACATTGCAAGGTGCAATTCTGAAATTTTTTGCTTTTTCCTGTTAATCCTAGCATGATAAAGAAGATTCAAAGAGAGTGAGATGCCAGCTCCTTTCATTGTCAGTAGCTTCAAACATTTCTGGTATATGAAAAACATGTTTTTCAATGGCAAAAATCAATGAATATTGTAAATGCACAAACAGTAATATCTCCACATTGCAAGGTGCAATTCTGAAATTTTTTGCTTTTTCCTGCTAATCCTAGCATGATAAAGAAGATTCAAAGAGAGTGAGATGCCAGCTCCTTTCATTCAGTCAGTAGCTTCAAACATTTCTGGTATATGAAAAACATGTTTTTCAATGGCAAAAATCAATGAATATTGTAAATGCACAAACAGTAATATCTCCACATTGCAAGGTGCAATTCTGAAATTTTTTGCTTTTTCCTGTTAATCCTAGCATGATAAAGAAGATTCAAAGAGAGTGAGATGCCAGCTCCTTTCATTCAGTCAGTAGCTTCAAACATTTCTGGTATATGAAAAACATGTTTTTCAATGGCAAAAATCAATGAATATTGTAAATGCACAAACAGTAATATCTCCACATTGCAAGGTGCAATTCTGAAATTTTTTGCTTTTTCCTGCTAATCCTAGCATGATAAAGAAGATTCAAAGAGAGTGAGATGCCAGCTCCTTTCATTCAGTCAGTAGCTTCAAACATTTCTGGTATATGAAAAACATGTTTTTCAATGGCAAAAATCAATGAATATTGTAAATGCACAAACAGTAATATCTCCACATTGCACGGTGCAATTCTGAAATTTTTAGCTTTTTCCTGTTAATCCTAGCATGATAAAGAAGATTCAAAGAGAGTGAGATGCCAGCTCCTTTCATTCAGTCAGTAGCTTCAAACATTTCTGGTATATGAAAAACATGTTTTTCAATGGCAAAAATCAATGAATATTGTAAATGCACAAACAGTAATATCTCCACATTGCAAGGTGCAATTCTGAAATTTTTTGCTTTTTCCTGCTAATCCTAGCATGATAAAGAAGATTCAAAGAGAGTGAGATGCCAGCTCCTTTCATTCAGTCAGTAGCTTCAAACATTTCTGGTATATGAAAAACATGTTTTTCAATGGCAAAAATCAATGAATATTGTAAATGCACAAACAGTAATATCTCCACATTGCAAGGTGCAATTCTGAAATTTTTTGCTTTTTCCTGTTAATCCTAGCATGATAAAGAAGATTCAAAGAGAGTGAGATGCCAGCTCCTTTCATTCAGTCAGTAGCTTCAAACATTTCTGGTATATGAAAAACATGTTTTTCAATGGCAAAAATCAATGAATATTGTAAATGCACAAACAGTAATATCTCCACATTGCACGGTGCAATTCTGAAATTTTTAGCTTTTTCCTGTTAATCCTAGCATGATAAAGAAGATTCAAAGAGAGTGAGATGCCAGCTCCTTTCATTCAGTCAGTAGCTTCAAACATTTCTGGTATATGAAAAACATGTTTTTCAATGGCAAAAATCAATGAATATTGTAAATGCACAAACAGTAATATCTCCACATTGCAACGTGCAATTCTGAAATTTTTTGCTTTTTCCTGCTAATCCTAGCATGATAAAGAAGATTCAAAGAGAGTGAGATGCCAGCTCCTTTCATTCAGTCAGTAGCTTCAAACATTTCTGGTATATGAAAAACATGTTTTTCAATGGCAAAAATCAATGAATATTGTAAATGCACAAACAGTGATATCTCCACATTGCAAGGTGCAATTCTGAAATTTTTTGCTTTTTCCTGTTAATCCTAGCATGATAAAGAAGATTCAAAGACAGTGAGATGCCAGCTCCTTTCATTCAGTCAGTAGCTTCAAACATTTCTGGTATATGAAAAACATGTTTTTCAATGGCAAAAATCAATGAATATTGTAAATGCACAAACAGTAATATCTCCACATTGCACGGTGCAATTCTGAAATTTTTAGCTTTTTCCTGTTAATCCTAGCATGATAAAGAAGATTCAAAGAGAGTGAGATGCCAGCTCCTTTCATTCAGTCAGTAGCTTCAAACATTTCTGGTATATGAAAAACATGTTTTTCAATGGCAAAAATCAATGAATATTGTAAATGCACAAACAGTAATATCTCCACATTGCAAGGTGCAATTCTGAAATTTTTTGCTTTTTCCTGTTAATCCTAGCATGATAAAGAAGATTCAAAGAGAGTGAGATGCCAGCTCCTTTCATTCAGTCAGTAGCTTCAAACATTTCTGGTATATGAAAAACATGTTTTTCAATGGCAAAAATCAATGAATATTGTAAATGCACAAACAGTAATATCTCCACATTGCAAGGTGCAATTCTGAAATTTTTTGCTTTTTCCTGCTAATCCTAGCATGATAAAGAAGATTCAAAGAGAGATGCCAGCTCCTTTCATTCAGTCAGTAGCTTCAAACATTTCTGGTATATGAAAAACATGTTTTTCAATGGCAAAAATCAATGAATATTGTAAATGCACAAACAGTAATATCTCCACATTGCACGGTGCAATTCTGAAATTTTTAGCTTTTTCCTGTTAATCCTAGCATGATAAAGAAGATTCAAAGAGAGTGAGATGCCAGCTCCTTTCATTCAGTCAGTAGCTTCAAACATTTCTGGTATATGAAAAACATGTTTTTCAATGGCAAAAATCAATGAATATTGTAAATGCACAAACAGTAATATCTCCACATTGCAAGGTGCAATTCTGAAATTTTTTGCTTTTTCCTGTTAATCCTAGCATGATAAAGAAGATTCAAAGAGAGTGAGATGCCAGCTCCTTTCATTGTCAGTAGCTTCAAACATTTCTGGTATATGAAAAACATGTTTTTCAATGGCAAAAATCAATGAATATTGTAAATGCACAAACAGTAATATCTCCACATTGCAAGGTGCAATTCTGAAATTTTTTGCTTTTTCCTGCTAATCCTAGCATGATAAAGAAGATTCAAAGAGAGTGAGATGCCAGCTCCTTTCATTCAGTCAGTAGCTTCAAACATTTCTGGTATATGAAAAACATGTTTTTCAATGGCAAAAATCAATGAATATTGTAAATGCACAAACAGTAATATCTCCACATTGCAAGGTGCAATTCTGAAATTTTTTGCTTTTTCCTGTTAATCCTAGCATGATAAAGAAGATTCAAAGAGAGTGAGATGCCAGCTCCTTTCATTCAGTCAGTAGCTTCAAACATTTCTGGTATATGAAAAACATGTTTTTCAATGGCAAAAATCAATGAATATTGTAAATGCACAAACAGTAATATCTCCACATTGCAAGGTGCAATTCTGAAATTTTTTGCTTTTTCCTGCTAATCCTAGCATGATAAAGAAGATTCAAAGAGAGTGAGATGCCAGCTCCTTTCATTCAGTCAGTAGCTTCAAACATTTCTGGTATATGAAAAACATGTTTTTCAATGGCAAAAATCAATGAATATTGTAAATGCACAAACAGTAATATCTCCACATTGCACGGTGCAATTCTGAAATTTTTAGCTTTTTCCTGTTAATCCTAGCATGATAAAGAAGATTCAAAGAGAGTGAGATGCCAGCTCCTTTCATTCAGTCAGTAGCTTCAAACATTTCTGGTATATGAAAAACATGTTTTTCAATGGCAAAAATCAATGAATATTGTAAATGCACAAACAGTAATATCTCCACATTGCAAGGTGCAATTCTGAAATTTTTTGCTTTTTCCTGCTAATCCTAGCATGATAAAGAAGATTCAAAGAGAGTGAGATGCCAGCTCCTTTCATTCAGTCAGTAGCTTCAAACATTTCTGGTATATGAAAAACATGTTTTTCAATGGCAAAAATCAATGAATATTGTAAATGCACAAACAGTAATATCTCCACATTGCAAGGTGCAATTCTGAAATTTTTTGCTTTTTCCTGTTAATCCTAGCATGATAAAGAAGATTCAAAGAGAGTGAGATGCCAGCTCCTTTCATTCAGTCAGTAGCTTCAAACATTTCTGGTATATGAAAAACATGTTTTTCAATGGCAAAAATCAATGAATATTGTAAATGCACAAACAGTAATATCTCCACATTGCACGGTGCAATTCTGAAATTTTTAGCTTTTTCCTGTTAATCCTAGCATGATAAAGAAGATTCAAAGAGAGTGAGATGCCAGCTCCTTTCATTCAGTCAGTAGCTTCAAACATTTCTGGTATATGAAAAACATGTTTTTCAATGGCAAAAATCAATGAATATTGTAAATGCACAAACAGTAATATCTCCACATTGCAACGTGCAATTCTGAAATTTTTTGCTTTTTCCTGCTAATCCTAGCATGATAAAGAAGATTCAAAGAGAGTGAGATGCCAGCTCCTTTCATTCAGTCAGTAGCTTCAAACATTTCTGGTATATGAAAAACATGTTTTTCAATGGCAAAAATCAATGAATATTGTAAATGCACAAACAGTGATATCTCCACATTGCAAGGTGCAATTCTGAAATTTTTTGCTTTTTCCTGTTAATCCTAGCATGATAAAGAAGATTCAAAGACAGTGAGATGCCAGCTCCTTTCATTCAGTCAGTAGCTTCAAACATTTCTGGTATATGAAAAACATGTTTTTCAATGGCAAAAATCAATGAATATTGTAAATGCACAAACAGTAATATCTCCACATTGCACGGTGCAATTCTGAAATTTTTAGCTTTTTCCTGTTAATCCTAGCATGATAAAGAAGATTCAAAGAGAGTGAGATGCCAGCTCCTTTCATTCAGTCAGTAGCTTCAAACATTTCTGGTATATGAAAAACATGTTTTTCAATGGCAAAAATCAATGAATATTGTAAATGCACAAACAGTAATATCTCCACATTGCAAGGTGCAATTCTGAAATTTTTTGCTTTTTCCTGTTAATCCTAGCATGATAAAGAAGATTCAAAGAGAGTGAGATGCCAGCTCCTTTCATTCAGTCAGTAGCTTCAAACATTTCTGGTATATGAAAAACATGTTTTTCAATGGCAAAAATCAATGAATATTGTAAATGCACAAACAGTAATATCTCCACATTGCAAGGTGCAATTCTGAAATTTTTTGCTTTTTCCTGCTAATCCTAGCATGATAAAGAAGATTCAAAGAGAGTGAGATGCCAGCTCCTTTCATTCAGTCAGTAGCTTCAAACATTTCTGGTATATGAAAAACATGTTTTTCAATGGCAAAAATCAATGAATATTGTAAATGCACAAACAGTAATATCTCCACATTGCACGGTGCAATTCTGAAATTTTTAGCTTTTTCCTGTTAATCCTAGCATGATAAAGAAGATTCAAAGAGAGTGAGATGCCAGCTCCTTTCATTCAGTCCGTAGCTTCAAACATTTCTGGTATATGAAAAACATGTTTTTCAATGGCAAAAATCAATGAATATTGTAAATGCACAAACAGTAATATCTCCACATTGCAAGGTGCAATTCTGAAATTTTTTGCTTTTTCCTGCTAATCCTAGCATGATAAAGAAGATTCAAAGAGAGTGAGATGCCAGCTCCTTTCATTCAGTCAGTAGCTTCAAACATTTCTGGTATATGAAAAACATGTTTTTCAATGGCAAAAATCAATGAATATTGTAAATGCACAAACAGTAATATCTCCACATTGCAAGGTGCAATTCTGAAATTTTTTGCTTTTTCCTGTTAATCCTAGCATGATAAAGAAGATTCAAAGAGAGTGAGATGCCAGCTCCTTTCATTCAGTCAGTAGCTTCAAACATTTCTGGTATATGAAAAACATGCTTTTCAATGGCAAAAATCAATGAATATTGTAAATGCACAAACAGTAATATCTCCACATTGCAAGGTGCAATTCTGAAATTTTTTGCTTTTTCCTGCTAATCCTAGCATGATAAAGAAGATTCAAAGAGAGTGAGATGCCAGCTCCTTTCATTCAGTCAGTAGCTTCAAACATTTCTGGTATATGAAAAACATGTTTTTCAATGGCAAAAATCAATGAATATTGTAAATGCACAAACAGTAATATCTCCACATTGCACGGTGCAATTCTGAAATTTTTAGCTTTTTCCTGTTAATCCTAGCATGATAAAGAAGATTCAAAGAGAGTGAGATGCCAGCTCCTTTCATTCAGTCAGTAGCTTCAAACATTTCTGGTATATGAAAAACATGTTTTTCAATGGCAAAAATCAATGAATATTGTAAATGCACAAACAGTAATATCTCCACATTGCAACGTGCAATTCTGAAATTTTTTGCTTTTTCCTGCTAATCCTAGCATGATAAAGAAGATTCAAAGAGAGTGAGATGCCAGCTCCTTTCATTGTCAGTAGCTTCAAACATTTCTGGTATATGAAAAACATGTTTTTCAATGGCAAAAATCAATGAATATTGTAAATGCACAAACAGTGATATCTCCACATTGCAAGGTGCAATTCTGAAATTTTTTGCTTTTTCCTGTTAATCCTAGCATGATAAAGAAGATTCAAAGAGAGTGAGATGCCAGCTCCTTTCATTCAGTCAGTAGCTTCAAACATTTCTGGTATATGAAAAACATGTTTTTCAATGGCAAAAATCAATGAATATTGTAAATGCACAAACAGTAATATCTCCACATTGCACGGTGCAATTCTGAAATTTTTAGCTTTTTCCTGTTAATCCTAGCATGATAAAGAAGATTCAAAGAGAGTGAGATGCCAGCTCCTTTCATTCAGTCAGTAGCTTCAAACATTTCTGGTATATGAAAAACATGTTTTTCAATGGCAAAAATCAATGAATATTGTAAATGCACAAACAGTAATATCTCCACATTGCAAGGTGCAATTCTGAAATTTTTTGCTTTTTCCTGTTAATCCTAGCATGATAAAGAAGATTCAAAGAGAGTGAGATGCCAGCTCCTTTCATTCAGTCAGTAGCTTCAAACATTTCTGGTATATGAAAAACATGTTTTTCAATGGCAAAAATCAATGAATATTGTAAATGCACAAACAGTAATATCTCCACATTGCAAGGTGCAATTCTGAAATTTTTTGCTTTTTCCTGCTAATCCTAGCATGATAAAGAAGATTCAGAGAGATGCCAGCTCCTTTCATTCAGTCAGTAGCTTCAAACATTTCTGGTATATGAAAAACATGTTTTTCAATGGCAAAAATCAATGAATATTGTAAATGCACAAACAGTAATATCTCCACATTGCACGGTGCAATTCTGAAATTTTTAGCTTTTTCCTGTTAATCCTAGCATGATAAAGAAGATTCAAAGAGAGTGAGATGCCAGCTCCTTTCATTCAGTCAGTAGCTTCAAACATTTCTGGTATATGAAAAACATGTTTTTCAATGGCAAAAATCAATGAATATTGTAAATGCACAAACAGTAATATCTCCACATTGCAAGGTGCAATTCTGAAATTTTTTGCTTTTTCCTGTTAATCCTAGCATGATAAAGAAGATTCAAAGAGAGTGAGATGCCAGCTCCTTTCATTGTCAGTAGCTTCAAACATTTCTGGTATATGAAAAACATGTTTTTCAATGGCAAAAATCAATGAATATTGTAAATGCACAAACAGTAATATCTCCACATTGCAAGGTGCAATTCTGAAATTTTTTGCTTTTTCCTGCTAATCCTAGCATGATAAAGAAGATTCAAAGAGAGTGAGATGCCAGCTCCTTTCATTCAGTCAGTAGCTTCAAACATTTCTGGTATATGAAAAACATGTTTTTCAATGGCAAAAATCAATGAATATTGTAAATGCACAAACAGTAATTTCTCCGCATTGCAAGGTGCAATTCTGAAATTTTTTGCTTTTTCCTGCTCCTCTTAGCATGATAAAGAAGATTCAAAGAGAGTGAGATGCCAGCTCCTTTCATTCAGTCAGTAGCTTCAATCATTTCTGGACGTTTTTCAATGGCAAAAATCAATGAATATTGTAAATGCACAAACAGTAATTCCGCATTGCAAGGTGCAATTCTGAAATTTTTTGCTTTTTCCTGCTCCTCTTAGCATGATAAAGAAGATTCAAAGAGAGTGAGATGCCAGCTCCTTTCATTCAGTCAGTAGCTTCAATCATTTCTGGACGTTTTTCAATGGCAAAAATCAATGAATATTGTAAATGCACAAACAGTAATTTCTCCGCATTGCAAGGTGCAATTCTGAAATTTTTTGCTTTTTCCTGCTCCTCTTAGTATGATAAAGAAGATTCAAAGAGAGTGAGATGCCAGCTCCTTTCATTCAGTCAGTAGCTTCAAACATTTCTGGTATATGAATAACATGATGTTTTTCAATGGCAAAAATCAATGAATATTGTAAATGCACAAACAGTAATTTCTCCGCATTGCAAGGTGCAATTCTGAAATTTTTTGCTTTTTCCTGCTCCTCTTAGCATGATAAAGAAGATTCAAAGAGAGTGAGATGCCAGCTCCTTTCATTCAGTCAGTAGCTTCAATCATTTCTGGTATATGAATAACATGATGTTTTTCAATGGCAAAAATTAATGAATATTGTAAATGCACAAACAGTAATTTCTCCGCATTGCAAGGTGCAATTCTGAAATTTTTTGCTTTTTCCTGCTCCTCTTAGCATGATAAAGAAGATTCAAAGAGAGTGAGATGCCAGCTCCTTTCATTCAGTCAGTAGCTTCAATCATTTCTGGACGTTTTTCAATGGCAAAAATCAATGAATATTGTAAATGCACAAACAGTAATTTCTCCGCATTGAAGGTGCAATTCTGAAATTTTTTGCTTTTTCCTGCTCCTCAGCATGATAAAGAAGATTCAAAGAGTGAGATGCCAGCTCCTTTCATTGTCAGTAGCTTCAAACATTTCTGGTATATGAAAAACATGTTTTTCAATGGCAAAAATCAATGAATATTGTAAATGCACAAACAGTAATATCTCCACATTGCACGGTGCAATTTTGAAATTTTTAGCTTTTTCCTGTTAATCCTAGCATGATAAAGAAGATTCAAAGAGAGTGAGATGCCAGCTCCTTTCATTCAGTCAGTAGCTTCAAACATTTCTGGTATATGAAAAACATGTTTTTCAATGGCAAAAATCAATGAATATTGTAAATGCACAAACAGTAATATCTCCACATTGCAAGGTGCAATTCTGAAATTTTTTGCTTTTTCCTGCTAATCCTAGCATGATAAAGAAGATTCAAAGAGAGTGAGATGCCAGCTCCTTTCATTCAGTCAGTAGCTTCAAACATTTCTGGTATATGAAAAACATGTTTTTCAATGGCAAAAATCAATGAATATTGTAAATGCACAAACAGTAATATCTCCACATTGCAAGGTGCAATTCTGAAATTTTTTGCTTTTTCCTGTTAATCCTAGCATGATAAAGAAGATTCAAAGAGAGTGAGATGCCAGCTCCTTTCATTCAGTCAGTAGCTTCAAACATTTCTGGTATATGAAAAACATGTTTTTCAATGGCAAAAATCAATGAATATTGTAAATGCACAAACAGTAATATCTCCACATTGCAAGGTGCAATTCTGAAATTTTTTGCTTTTTCCTGTTAATCCTAGCATGATAAAGAAGATTCAAAGAGAGTGAGATGCCAGCTCCTTTCATTCAGTCAGTAGCTTCAAACATTTCTGGTATATGAAAAACATGTTTTTCAATGGCAAAAATCAATGAATATTGTAAATGCACAAACAGTAATATCTCCACATTGCAAGGTGCAATTCTGAAATTTTTTGCTTTTTCCTGCTAATCCTAGCATGATAAAGAAGATTCAAAGAGAGTGAGATGCCAGCTCCTTTCATTCAGTCAGTAGCTTCAAACATTTCTGGTATATGAAAAACATGTTTTTCAATGGCAAAAATCAATGAATATTGTAAATGCACAAACAGTAATATCTCCACATTGCACGGTGCAATTCTGAAATTTTTAGCTTTTTCCTGTTAATCCTAGCATGATAAAGAAGATTCAAAGAGAGTGAGATGCCAGCTCCTTTCATTCAGTCAGTAGCTTCAAACATTTCTGGTATATGAAAAACATGTTTTTCAATGGCAAAAATCAATGAATATTGTAAATGCACAAACAGTAATATCTCCACATTGCAAGGTGCAATTCTGAAATTTTTTCCTTTTTCCTGCTAATCCTAGCATGATAAAGAAGATTCAAAGAGAGTGAGATGCCAGCTCCTTTCATTCAGTCAGTAGCTTCAAACATTTCTGGTATATGAAAAACATGTTTTTCAATGGCAAAAATCAATGAATATTGTAAATGCACAAACAGTAATATCTCCACATTGCACGGTGCAATTCTGAAATTTTTTGCTTTTTCCTGTTAATCCTAGCATGATAAAGAAGATTCAAAGAGAGTGAGATGCCAGCTCCTTTCATTCAGTCAGTAGCTTCAAACATTTCTGGTATATGAAAAACATGTTTTTCAATGGCAAAAATCAATGAATATTGTAAATGCACAAACAGTAATATCTCCACATTGCAAGGTGCAATTCTGAAATTCTTTGCTTTTTCCTGTTAATCCTAGCATGATAAAGAAGATTCAAAGAGAGTGAGATGCCAGCTCCTTTCATTCAGTCAGTAGCTTCAAACATTTCTGGTATATGAAAAACATGTTTTTCAATGGCAAAAATCAATGAATATTGTAAATGCACAAACAGTAATATCTCCACATTGCAAGGTGCAATTCTGAAATTTTTTGCTTTTTCCTGCTAATCCTAGCATGATAAAGAAGATTCAAAGAGAGTGAGATGCCAGCTCCTTTCATTCAGTCAGTAGCTTCAAACATTTCTGGTATATGAAAAACATGTTTTTCAATGGCAAAAATCAATGAATATTGTAAATGCACAAACAGTAATATCTCCACATTGCACGGTGCAATTCTGAAATTTTTAGCTTTTTCCTGTTAATCCTAGCATGATAAAGAAGATTCAAAGAGAGTGAGATGCCAGCTCCTTTCATTCAGTCAGTAGCTTCAAACATTTCTGGTATATGAAAAACATGTTTTTCAATGGCAAAAATCAATGAATATTGTAAATGCACAAACAGTAATATCTCCACATTGCAAGGTGCAATTCTGAAATTTTTTGCTTTTTCCTGCTAATCCTAGCATGATAAAGAAGATTCAAAGAGAGTGAGATGCCAGCTCCTTTCATTCAGTCAGTAGCTTCAAACATTTCTGGTATATGAAAAACATGTTTTTCAATGGCAAAAATCATTGAATATTGTAAATGCACAAACAGTAATATCTCCACATTGCACGGTGCAATTCTGAAATTTTTAGCTTTTTCCTGTTAATCCTAGCATGATAAAGAAGATTCAAAGAGAGTGAGATGCCAGCTCCTTTCATTCAGTCAGTAGCTTCAAACATTTCTGGTATATGAAAAACATGTTTTTCAATGGCAAAAATCAATGAATATTGTAAATGCACAAACAGTAATATCTCCACATTGCAAGGTGCAATTCTGAAATTTTTTGCTTTTTCCTGCTAATCCTAGCATGATAAAGAAGATTCAAAGAGAGTGAGATGCCAGCTCCTTTCATTCAGTCAGTAGCTTCAAACATTTCTGGTATATGAAAAACATGTTTTTCAATGGCAAAAATCAATGAATATTGTAAATGCACAAACAGTAATATCTCCACATTGCACGGTGCAATTCTGAAATTTTTAGCTTTTTCCTGTTAATCCTAGCATGATAAAGAAGATTCAAAGAGAGTGAGATGCCAGCTCCTTTCATTCAGTCAGTAGCTTCAAACATTTCTGGTATATGAAAAACATGTTTTTCAATGGCAAAAATCAATGAATATTGTAAATGCACAAACAGTAATATCTCCACATTGCAAGGTGCAATTCTGAAATTTTTTGCTTTTTCCTGTTAATCCTAGCATGATAAAGAAGATTCAAAGAGAGTGAGATGCCAGCTCCTTTCATTCAGTCAGTAGCTTCAAACATTTCTGGTATATGAAAAACATGTTTTTCAATGGCAAAAATCAATGAATATTGTAAATGCACAAACAGTAATATCTCCACATTGCACGGTGCAATTCTGAAATTTTTAGCTTTTTCCTGTTAATCCTAGCATGATAAAGAAGATTCAAAGAGAGTGAGATGCCAGCTCCTTTCATTCAGTCAGTAGCTTCAAACATTTCTGGTATATGAAAAACATGTTTTTCAATGGCAAAAATCAATGAATATTGTAAATGCACAAACAGTAATATCTCCACATTGCAAGGTGCAATTCTGAAATTTTTTGCTTTTTCCTGCTAATCCTAGCATGATAAAGAAGATTCAAAGAGAGTGAGATGCCAGCTCCTTTCATTCAGTCAGTAGCTTCAAACATTTCTGGTATATGAAAAACATGTTTTTCAATGGCAAAAATCAATGAATATTGTAAATGCACAAACTAATATCTCCACATTGCACGGTGCAATGCTGAAATTTTTAGCTTTTTCCTGTTAATCCTAGCATGATAAAGAAGATTCAAAGAGAGTGAGATGCCAGCTCCTTTCATTCAGTCAGTAGCTTCAAACATTTCTGGTATATGAAAAACATGTTTTTCAATGGCAAAAATCAATGAATATTGTAAATGCACAAACAGTAATATCTCCACATTGCAAGGTGCAATTCTGAAATTTTTTGCTTTTTCCTGCTAATCCTAGCATGATAAAGAAGATTCAAAGAGAGTGAGATGCCAGCTCCTTTCATTCAGTCAGTAGCTTCAAACATTTCTGGTATATGAAAAACATGTTTTTCAATGGCAAAAATCAATGAATATTGTAAATGCACAAACAGTAATATCTCCACATTGCACGGTGCAATTCTGAAATTTTTAGCTTTTTCCTGTTAATCCTAGCATGATAAAGAAGATTCAAAGAGAGTGAGATGCCAGCTCCTTTCATTCAGTCAGTAGCTTCAAACATTTCTGGTATATGAAAAACATGTTTTTCAATGGCAAAAATCAATGAATATTGTAAATGCACAAACAGTAATATCTCCACATTGCAAGGTGCAATTCTGAAATTTTTTGCTTTTTCCTGCTAATCCTAGCATGATAAAGAAGATTCAAAGAGAGTGAGATGCCAGCTCCTTTCATTCAGTCAGTAGCTTCAAACATTTCTGGTATATGAAAAACATGTTTTTCAATGGCAAAAATCAATGAATATTGTAAATGCACAAACAGTAATATCTCCACATTGCACGGTGCAATTCTGAAATTTTTTGCTTTTTCCTGTTAATCCTAGCATGATAAAGAAGATTCAAAGAGAGTGAGATGCCAGCTCCTTTCATTCAGTCAGTAGCTTCAAACATTTCTGGTATATGAAAAACATGTTTTTCAATGGCAAAAATCAATGAATATTGTAAATGCACAAACAGTAATATCTCCACATTGCAAGGTGCAATTCTGAAATTCTTTGCTTTTTCCTGTTAATCCTAGCATGATAAAGAAGATTCAAAGAGAGTGAGATGCCAGCTCCTTTCATTCAGTCAGTAGCTTCAAACATTTCTGGTATATGAAAAACATGTTTTTCAATGGCAAAAATCAATGAATATTGTAAATGCACAAACAGTAATATCTCCACATTGCAAGGTGCAATTCTGAAATTTTTTGCTTTTTCCTGCTAATCCTAGCATGATAAAGAAGATTCAAAGAGAGTGAGATGCCAGCTCCTTTCATTCAGTCAGTAGCTTCAAACATTTCTGGTATATGAAAAACATGTTTTTCAATGGCAAAAATCAATGAATATTGTAAATGCACAAACAGTAATATCTCCACATTGCACGGTGCAATTCTGAAATTTTTAGCTTTTTCCTGTTAATCCTAGCATGATAAAGAAGATTCAAAGAGAGTGAGATGCCAGCTCCTTTCATTCAGTCAGTAGCTTCAAACATTTCTGGTATATGAAAAACATGTTTTTCAATGGCAAAAATCAATGAATATTGTAAATGCACAAACAGTAATATCTCCACATTGCAAGGTGCAATTCTGAAATTTTTTGCTTTTTCCTGCTAATCCTAGCATGATAAAGAAGATTCAAAGAGAGTGAGATGCCAGCTCCTTTCATTCAGTCAGTAGCTTCAAACATTTCTGGTATATGAAAAACATGTTTTTCAATGGCAAAAATCAATGAATATTGTAAATGCACAAACAGTAATATCTCCACATTGCACGGTGCAATTCTGAAATTTTTAGCTTTTTCCTGTTAATCCTAGCATGATAAAGAAGATTCAAAGAGAGTGAGATGCCAGCTCCTTTCATTCAGTCAGTAGCTTCAAACATTTCTGGTATATGAAAAACGTTTTTCAATGGCAAAAATCAATGAATATTGTAAATGCACAAACAGTAATATCTCCACATTGCAAGGTGCAATTCTGAAATTTTTTGCTTTTTCCTGTTAATCCTAGCATGATAAAGAAGATTCAAAGAGAGTGAGATGCCAGCTCCTTTCATTCAGTCAGTAGCTTCAAACATTTCTGGTATATGAAAAACATGTTTTTCAATGGCAAAAATCAATGAATATTGTAAATGCACAAACAGTAATATCTCCACATTGCAAGGTGCAATTCTGAAATTTTTTGCTTTTTCCTGCTAATCCTAGCATGATAAAGAAGATTCAAAGAGAGTGAGATGCCAGCTCCTTTCATTCAGTCAGTAGCTTCAAACATTTCTGGTATATGAAAAACATGTTTTCAATGGCAAAAATCAATGAATATTGTAAATGCACAAACAGTAATATCTCCACATTGCACGGTGCAATTCTGAAATTTTTAGCTTTTTCCTGTTAATCCTAGCATGATAAAGAAGATTCAAAGAGAGTGAGATGCCAGCTCCTTTCATTCAGTCAGTAGCTTCAAACATTTCTGGTATATGAAAAACATGTTTTTCAATGGCAAAAATCAATGAATATTGTAAATGCACAAACAGTAATATCTCCACATTGCAAGGTGCAATTCTGAAATTTTTTGCTTTTTCCTGCTAATCCTAGCATGATAAAGAAGATTCAAAGAGAGTGAGATGCCAGCTCCTTTCATTCAGTCAGTAGCTTCAAACATTTCTGGTATATGAAAAACATGTTTTTCAATGGCAAAAATCAATGAATATTGTAAATGCACAAACAGTAATATCTCCACATTGCACGGTGCAATTCTGAAATTTTTAGCTTTTTCCTGTTAATCCTAGCATGATAAAGAAGATTCAAAGAGAGTGAGATGCCAGCTCCTTTCATTCAGTCAGTAGCTTCAAACATTTCTGGTATATGAAAAACATGTTTTTCAATGGCAAAAATCAATGAATATTGTAAATGCACAAACAGTAATATCTCCACATTGCAAGGTGCAATTCTGAAATTTTTTGCTTTTTCCTGTTAATCCTAGCATGATAAAGAAGATTCAAAGAGAGTGAGATGCCAGCTCCTTTCATTCAGTCAGTAGCTTCAAACATTTCTGGTATATGAAAAACATGTTTTTCAATGGCAAAAATCAATGAATATTGTAAATGCACAAACAGTAATATCTCCACATTGCACGGTGCAATCTGAAATTTTAGCTTTTCCTGTTAATCCTAGCATGATAAAGAAGATTCAAAGAGAGTGAGATGCCAGCTCCTTTCATTCAGTCAGTAGCTTCAAACATTTCTGGTATATGAAAAACATGTTTTTCAATGGCAAAAATCAATGAATATTGTAAATGCACAAACAGTAATATCTCCACATTGCAAGGTGCAATTCTGAAATTTTTTGCTTTTTCCTGCTAATCCTAGCATGATAAAGAAGATTCAAAGAGAGTGAGATGCCAGCTCCTTTCATTCAGTCAGTAGCTTCAAACATTTCTGGTATATGAAAAACATGTTTTTCAATGGCAAAAATCAATGAATATTGTAAATGCACAAACAGTAATATCTCCACATTGCACGGTGCAATTCTGAAATTTTTAGCTTTTTCCTGTTAATCCTAGCATGATAAAGAAGATTCAAAGAGAGTGAGATGCCAGCTCCTTTCATTCAGTCAGTAGCTTCAAACATTTCTGGTATATGAAAAACATGTTTTTCAATGGCAAAAATCAATGAATATTGTAAATGCACAAACAGTAATATCTCCACATTGCAAGGTGCAATTCTGAAATTTTTTGCTTTTTCCTGTTAATCCTAGCATGATAAAGAAGATTCAAAGAGAGTGAGATGCCAGCTCCTTTCATTCAGTCAGTAGCTTCAAACATTTCTGGTATATGAAAAACATGTTTTTCAATGGCAAAAATCAATGAATATTGTAAATGCACAAACAGTAATATCTCCACATTGCAAGGTGCAATTCTGAAATTTTTTGCTTTTTCCTGCTAATCCTAGCATGATAAAGAAGATTCAAAGAGAGTGAGATGCCAGCTCCTTTCATTCAGTCAGTAGCTTCAAACATTTCTGGTATATGAAAAACATGTTTTTCAATGGCAAAAATCAATGAATATTGTAAATGCACAAACAGTAATATCTCCACATTGCACGGTGCAATTTCTGAAATTTTTTGCTTTTCCTGTTAATCCTAGCATGATAAAGAAGATTCAAAGAGAGTGAGATGCCAGCTCCTTTCATTCAGTCAGTATCTTCAAACATTTCTGGTATATGAAAAACATGTTTTTCAATGGCAAAAATCAATGAATATTGTAAATGCACAAACAGTAATATCTCCACATTGCAAGGTGCAATTCTGAAATTTTTTGCTTTTTCCTGCTAATCCTAGCATGATAAAGAAGATTCAAAGAGAGTGAGATGCCAGCTCCTTTCATTCAGTCAGTAGCTTCAAACATTTCTGGTATATGAAAAACATGTTTTTCAATGGCAAAAATCAATGAATATTGTAAATGCACAAACAGTAATATCTCCACATTGCAAGGTGCAATTCTGAAATTTTTTGCTTTTTCCTGCTAATCCTAGCATGATAAAGAAGATTCAAAGAGAGTGAGATGCCAGCTCCTTTCATTCAGTCAGTAGCTTCAAACATTTCTGGTATATGAAAAACATGTTTTTCAATGGCAAAAATCAATGAATATTGTAAATGCACAAACAGTAATATCTCCACATTGCAGGTGCAATTCTGAAATTTTTTGCTTTTTCCTGTTAATCCTAGCATGATAAAGAAGATTCAAAGAGAGTGAGATGCCAGCTCCTTTCATTCAGTCAGTAGCTTCAAACATTTCTGGTATATGAAAAACATGTTTTTCAATGGCAAAAATCAATGAATATTGTAAATGCACAAACAGTAATATCTCCACATTGCAAGGTGCAATTCTGAAATTCTTTGCTTTTTCCTGTTAATCCTAGCATGATAAAGAAGATTCAAAGAGAGTGAGATGCCAGCTCCTTTCATTCAGTCAGTAGCTTCAAACATTTCTGGTATATGAAAAACATGTTTTTCAATGGCAAAAATCAATGAATATTGTAAATGCACAAACAGTAATATCTCCACATTGCAAGGTGCAATTCTGAAATTTTTGCTTTTTCCTGCTAATCCTAGCATGATAAAGAAGATTCAAAGAGAGTGAGATGCCAGCTCCTTTCATTCAGTCAGTAGCTTCAAACATTTCTGGTATATGAAAAACATGTTTTTCAATGGCAAAAATCAATGAATATTGTAAATGCACAAACAGTAATATCTCCACATTGCAAGGTGCAATTCTGAAATTTTTAGCTTTTTCCTGTTAATCCTAGCATGATAAAGAAGATTCAAAGAGAGTGAGATGCCAGCTCCTTTCATTCAGTCAGTAGCTTCAAACATTTCTGGTATATGAAAAACATGTTTTTCAATGGCAAAAATCAATGAATATTGTAAATGCACAAACAGTAATATCTCCACATTGCAAGGTGCAATTCTGAAATTTTTTGCTTTTTCCTGCTAATCCTAGCATGATAAAGAAGATTCAAAGAGAGTGAGATGCCAGCTCCTTTCATTCAGTCAGTAGCTTCAAACATTTCTGGTATATGAAAAACATGTTTTTCAATGGCAAAAATCAATGAATATTGTAAATGCACAAACAGTAATATCTCCACATTGCACGGTGCAATTCTGAAATTTTTAGCTTTTTCCTGTTAATCCTAGCATGATAAAGAAGATTCAAAGAGAGTGAGATGCCAGCTCCTTTCATTCAGTCAGTAGCTTCAAACATTTCTGGTATATGAAAAACGTTTTTCAATGGCAAAAATCAATGAATATTGTAAATGCACAAACAGTAATATCTCCACATTGCAAGGTGCAATTCTGAAATTTTTTGCTTTTTCCTGTTAATCCTAGCATGATAAAGAAGATTCAAAGAGAGTGAGATGCCAGCTCCTTTCATTCAGTCAGTAGCTTCAAACATTTCTGGTATATGAAAAACATGTTTTTCAATGGCAAAAATCAATGAATATTGTAAATGCACAAACAGTAATATCTCCACATTGCAAGGTGCAATTCTGAAATTTTTAGCTTTTTCCTGCTAATCCTAGCATGATAAAGAAGATTCAAAGAGAGTGAGATGCCAGCTCCTTTCATTCAGTCAGTAGCTTCAAACATTTCTGGTATATGAAAAACATGTTTTTCAATGGCAAAAATCAATGAATATTGTAAATGCACAAACAGTAATATCTCCACATTGCACGGTGCAATTCTGAAATTTTTAGCTTTTTCCTGTTAATCCTAGCATGATAAAGAAGATTCAAAGAGAGTGAGATGCCAGCTCCTTTCATTCAGTCAGTAGCTTCAAACATTTCTGGTATATGAAAAACATGTTTTTCAATGGCAAAAATCAATGAATATTGTAAATGCACAAACAGTAATATCTCCACATTGCAAGGTGCAATTCTGAAATTTTTTGCTTTTTCCTGCTAATCCTAGCATGATAAAGAAGATTCAAAGAGAGTGAGATGCCAGCTCCTTTCATTCAGTCAGTAGCTTCAAACATTTCTGGTATATGAAAAACATGTTTTTCAATGGCAAAAATCAATGAATATTGTAAATGCACAAACAGTAATATCTCCACATTGCACGGTGCAATTCTGAAATTTTTAGCTTTTTCCTGTTAATCCTAGCATGATAAAGAAGATTCAAAGAGAGTGAGATGCCAGCTCCTTTCATTCAGTCAGTAGCTTCAAACATTTCTGGTATATGAAAAACATGTTTTTCAATGGCAAAAATCAATGAATATTGTAAATGCACAAACAGTAATATCTCCACATTGCAAGGTGCAATTCTGAAATTTTTTGCTTTTTCCTGTTAATCCTAGCATGATAAAGAAGATTCAAAGAGAGTGAGATGCCAGCTCCTTTCATTCAGTCAGTAGCTTCAAACATTTCTGGTATATGAAAAACATGTTTTTCAATGGCAAAATCAATGAATATTGTAAATGCACAAACAGTAATATCTCCACATTGCACGGTGCAATTCTGAAATTTTAGCTTTTTCCTGTTAATCCTAGCATGATAAAGA
>NW_027371345.1:0-28334 GCF_046119375.1 Phyllobates terribilis
TGAGATGCCAGCTCCTTTCATTCAGTCAGTAGCTTCAAACATTTCTGGTATATGAAAAACATGTTTTTCAATGGCAAAAATCAATGAATATTGTAAATGCACAAACAGTAATATCTCCACATTGCAAGGTGCAATTCTGAAATTTTTTGCTTTTTCCTGTTAATCCTAGCATGATAAAGAAGATTCAAAGAGAGTGAGATGCCAGCTCCTTTCATTCAGTCAGTAGCTTCAAACATTTCTGGTATATGAAAAACATGTTTTTCAATGGCAAAAATCAATGAATATTGTAAATGCACAAACAGTAATATCTCCACATTGCAAGGTGCAATTCTGAAATTTTTTGCTTTTTCCTGCTAATCCTAGCATGATAAAGAAGATTCAAAGAGAGTGAGATGCCAGCTCCTTTCATTCAGTCAGTAGCTTCAAACATTTCTGGTATATGAAAAACGTTTTTCAATGGCAAAAATCAAGGTATATTGTAAATGCACAAACAGTAATATCTCCACATTGCACCGTGCAATTCTGAAATTTTTAGCTTTTTCCTGTTAATCCTAGCATGATAAAGAAGATTCAAAGAGAGTGAGATGCCAGCTCCTTTCATTCAGTCAGTAGCTTCAAACATTTCTGGTATATGAAAAACATGTTTTTCAATGGCAAAAATCAATGAATATTGTAAATGCACAAACAGTAATATCTCCACATTGCAAGGTGCAATTCTGAAATTTTTTGCTTTTTCCTGCTAATCCTAGCATGATAAAGAAGATTCAAAGAGAGTGAGATGCCAGCTCCTTTCATTCAGTCAGTAGCTTCAAACATTTCTGGTATATGAAAAACATGTTTTGCAATGGCAAAAATCAATGAATATTGTAAATGCACAAACAGTAATATCTCAACATTGCACGGTGCAATTCTGAAATTTTTAGCTTTTTCCTGTTAATCCTAGCATGATAAAGAAGATTCAAAGAGAGTGAGATGCCAGCTCCTTTCATTCAGTCAGTAGCTTCAAACATTTCTGGTATATGAAAAACATGTTTTTCAATGGCAAAAATCAATGAATATTGTAAATGCACAAACAGTAATATCTCCACATTGCAAGGTGCAATTCTGAAATTTTTTGCTTTTTCCTGTTAATCCTAGCATGATAAAGAAGATTCAAAGAGAGTGAGATGCCAGCTCCTTTCATTCAGTCAGTAGCTTCAAACATTTCTGGTATATGAAAAACATGTTTTTCAATGGCAAAAATCAATGAATATTGTAAATGCACAAACAGTAATATCTCCACATTGCAAGGTGCAATTCTGAAATTTTTTGCTTTTTCCTGCTAATCCTAGCATGATAAAGGAGATTCAAAGAGAGTGAGATGCCAGCTCCTTTCATTCAGTCAGTAGCTTCAAACATTTCTGGTATATGAAAAACATGTTTTTCAATGGCAAAAATCAATGAATATTGTAAATGCACAAACAGTAATATCTCCACATTGCACGGTGCAATTCTGAAATTTTTAGCTTTTTCCTGTTAATCCTAGCATGATAAAGAAGATTCAAAGAGAGTGAGATGCCAGCTCCTTTCATTCAGTCAGTAGCTTCAAACATTTCTGGTATATGAAAAACATGTTTTTCAATGGCAAAAATCAATGAATATTGTAAATGCACAAACAGTAATATCTCCACATTGCACGGTGCAATTCTGAAATTTTTAGCTTTTTCCTGTTAATCCTAGCATGATAAAGAAGATTCAAAGAGAGTGAGATGCCAGCTCCTTTCATTCAGTCAGTAGCTTCAAACATTTCTGGTATATGAAAAACATGTTTTTCAATGGCAAAAATCAATGAATATTGTAAATGCACAAACAGTAATATCTCCACATTGCACGGTGCAATTCTGAAATTTTTAGCTTTTTCCTGTTAATCCTAGCATGATAAAGAAGATTCAAAGAGAGTGAGATGCCAGCTCCTTTCATTCAGTCAGTAGCTTCAAACATTTCTGGTATATGAAAAACATGTTTTTCAATGGCAAAAATCAATGAATATTGTAAATGCACAAACAGTAATATCTCCACATTGCAAGGTGCAATTCTGAAATTTTTTCCTTTTTCCTGCTAATCCTAGCATGATAAAGAAGATTCAAAGAGAGTGAGATGCCAGCTCCTTTCATTCAGTCAGTAGCTTCAAACATTTCTGGTATATGAAAAACATGTTTTTCAATGGCAAAAATCAATGAATATTGTAAATGCACAAACAGTAATATCTCCACATTGCACGGTGCAATTCTGAAATTTTTAGCTTTTTCCTGTTAATCCTAGCATGATAAAGAAGATTCAAAGAGAGTGAGATGCCAGCTCCTTTCATTCAGTCAGTAGCTTCAAACATTTCTGGTATATGAAAAACATGTTTTTCAAGGGCAAAAATCAATGAATATTGTAAATGCACAAACAGTAATATCTCCACATTGCAAGGTGCAATTCTGAAATTTTTTGCTTTTTCCTGTTAATCCTAGCATGATAAAGAAGATTCAAAGAGAGTGAGATGCCAGCTCCTTTCATTCAGTCAGTAGCTTCAAACATTTCTGGTATATGAAAAACATGTTTTTCAATGGCAAAAATCAATGAATATTGTAAATGCACAAACAGTAATATCTCCACATTGCACGGTGCAATTCTGAAATTTTTAGCTTTTTCCTGTTAATCCTAGCATGACAAAGAAGATTCAAAGAGAGTGAGATGCCAGCTCCTTTCATTCAGTCAGTAGCTTCAAACATTTCTGGTATATGAAAAACATGTTTTTCAATGGCAAAAATCAATGAATATTGTAAATGCACAAACAGTAATATCTCCACATTGCAAGGTGCAATTCTGAAATTTTTTGCTTTTTCCTGCTAATCCTAGCATGATAAAGAAGATTCAAAGAGAGTGAGATGCCAGCTCCTTTCATTCAGTCAGTAGCTTCAAACATTTCTGGTATATGAAAAACATGTTTTTCAATGGCAAAAATCAATGAATATTGTAAATGCACAAACAGTAATATCTCCACATTGCAAGGTGCAATTCTGAAATTTTTTGCTTTTTCCTGCTAATCCTAGCATGATAAAGAAGATTCAAAGAGAGTGAGATGCCAGCTCCTTTCATTCAGTCAGTAGCTTCAAACATTTCTGGTATATGAAAAACATGTTTTTCAATGGCAAAAATCAATGAATATTGTAAATGCACAAACAGTAATATCTCCACATTGCACGGTGCAATTCTGAAATTTTTAGCTTTTTCCTGTTAATCCTAGCATGATAAAGAAGATTCAAAGAGAGTGAGATGCCAGCTCCTTTCATTCAGTCAGTAGCTTCAAACATTTCTGGTATATGAAAAACATGTTTTTCAATGGCAAAAATCAATGAATATTGTAAATGCACAAACAGTAATATCTCCACATTGCAAGGTGCAATTCTGAAATTCTTTGCTTTTTCCTGTTAATCCTAGCATGATAAAGAAGATTCAAAGAGAGTGAGATGCCAGCTCCTTTCATTCAGTCAGTAGCTTCAAACATTTCTGGTATATGAAAAACATGTTTTTCAATGGCAAAAATCAATGAATATTGTAAATGCACAAACAGTAATATCTCCACATTGCAAGGTGCAATTCTGAAATTTTTTGCTTTTTCCTGCTAATCCTAGCATGATAAAGAAGATTCAAAGAGAGTGAGATGCCAGATCCTTTCATTCAGTCAGTAGCTTCAAACATTTCTGGTATATGAAAAACATGTTTTTCAATGGCAAAAATCAATGAATATTGTAAATGCACAAACAGTAATATCTCCACATTGCACGGTGCAATTCTGAAATTTTTAGCTTTTTCCTGTTAATCCTAGCATGATAAAGAAGATTCAAAGAGAGTGAGATGCCAGCTCCTTTCATTCAGTCAGTAGCTTCAAACATTTCTGGTATATGAAAAACATGTTTTTCAATGGCAAAAATCAATGAATATTGTAAATGCACAAACAGTAATATCTCCACATTGCAAGGTGCAATTCTGAAATTTTTTGCTTTTTCCTGCTAATCCTAGCATGATAAAGAAGATTCAAAGAGAGTGAGATGCCAGCTCCTTTCATTCAGTCAGTAGCTTCAAACATTTCTGGTATATGAAAAACGTTTTTCAATGGCAAAAATCAATGAATATTGTAAATGCACAAACAGTAATATCTCCACATTGCACCGTGCAATTCTGAAATTTTTAGCTTTTTCCTGTTAATCCTAGCATGATAAAGAAGATTCAAAGAGAGTGAGATGCCAGCTCCTTTCATTCAGTCAGTAGCTTCAAACATTTCTGGTATATGAAAAACATGTTTTTCAATGGCAAAAATCAATGAATATTGTAAATGCACAAACAGTAATATCTCCACATTGCAAGGTGCAATTCTGAAATTTTTTGCTTTTTCCTGCTAATCCTAGCATGATAAAGAAGATTCAAAGAGAGTGAGATGCCAGCTCCTTTCATTCAGTCAGTAGCTTCAAACATTTCTGGTATATGAAAAACATGTTTTGCAATGGCAAAAATCAATGAATATTGTAAATGCACAAACAGTAATATCTCAACATTGCACGGTGCAATTCTGAAATTTTTAGCTTTTTCCTGTTAATCCTAGCATGATAAAGAAGATTCAAAGAGAGTGAGATGCCAGCTCCTTTCATTCAGTCAGTAGCTTCAAACATTTCTGGTATATGAAAAACATGTTTTTCAATGGCAAAAATCAATGAATATTGTAAATGCACAAACAGTAATATCTCCACATTGCAAGGTGCAATTCTGAAATTTTTTGCTTTTTCCTGTTAATCCTAGCATGATAAAGAAGATTCAAAGAGAGTGAGATGCCAGCTCCTTTCATTCAGTCAGTAGCTTCAAACATTTCTGGTATATGAAAAACATGTTTTTCAATGGCAAAAATCAATGAATATTGTAAATGCACAAACAGTAATATCTCCACATTGCAAGGTGCAATTCTGAAATTTTTTGCTTTTTCCTGCTAATCCTAGCATGATAAAGAAGATTCAAAGAGAGTGAGATGCCAGCTCCTTTCATTCAGTCAGTAGCTTCAAACATTTCTGGTATATGAAAAACATGTTTTTCAATGGCAAAAATCAATGAATATTGTAAATGCACAAACAGTAATATCTCCACATTGCACGGTGCAATTCTGAAATTTTTAGCTTTTTCCTGTTAATCCTAGCATGATAAAGAAGATTCAAAGAGAGTGAGATGCCAGCTCCTTTCATTCAGTCAGTAGCTTCAAACATTTCTGGTATATGAAAAACATGTTTTTCAATGGCAAAAATCAATGAATATTGTAAATGCACAAACAGTAATATCTCCACATTGCACGGTGCAATTCTGAAATTTTTAGCTTTTTCCTGTTAATCCTAGCATGATAAAGAAGATTCAAAGAGAGTGAGATGCCAGCTCCTTTCATTCAGTCAGTAGCTTCAAACATTTCTGGTATATGAAAAACATGTTTTTCAATGGCAAAAATCAATGAATATTGTAAATGCACAAACAGTAATATCTCCACATTGCACGGTGCAATTCTGAAATTTTTAGCTTTTTCCTGTTAATCCTAGCATGATAAAGAAGATTCAAAGAGAGTGAGATGCCAGCTCCTTTCATTCAGTCAGTAGCTTCAAACATTTCTGGTATATGAAAAACATGTTTTTCAATGGCAAAAATCAATGAATATTGTAAATGCACAAACAGTAATATCTCCACATTGCAAGGTGCAATTCTGAAATTTTTTCCTTTTTCCTGCTAATCCTAGCATGATAAAGAAGATTCAAAGAGAGTGAGATGCCAGCTCCTTTCATTCAGTCAGTAGCTTCAAACATTTCTGGTATATGAAAAACATGTTTTTCAATGGCAAAAATCAATGAATATTGTAAATGCACAAACAGTAATATCTCCACATTGCACGGTGCAATTCTGAAATTTTTAGCTTTTTCCTGTTAATCCTAGCATGATAAAGAAGATTCAAAGAGAGTGAGATGCCAGCTCCTTTCATTCAGTCAGTAGCTTCAAACATTTCTGGTATATGAAAAACATGTTTTTCAATGGCAAAAATCAATGAATATTGTAAATGCACAAACAGTAATATCTCCACATTGCAAGGTGCAATTCTGAAATTTTTTGCTTTTTCCTGTTAATCCTAGCATGATAAAGAAGATTCAAAGAGAGTGAGATGCCAGCTCCTTTCATTCAGTCAGTAGCTTCAAACATTTCTGGTATATGAAAAACATGTTTTTCAATGGCAAAAATCAATGAATATTGTAAATGCACAAACAGTAATATCTCCACATTGCACGGTGCAATTCTGAAATTTTTAGCTTTTTCCTGTTAATCCTAGCATGACAAAGAAGATTCAAAGAGAGTGAGATGCCAGCTCCTTTCATTCAGTCAGTAGCTTCAAACATTTCTGGTATATGAAAAACATGTTTTTCAATGGCAAAAATCAATGAATATTGTAAATGCACAAACAGTAATATCTCCACATTGCAAGGTGCAATTCTGAAATTTTTTGCTTTTTCCTGCTAATCCTAGCATGATAAAGAAGATTCAAAGAGAGTGAGATGCCAGCTCCTTTCATTCAGTCAGTAGCTTCAAACATTTCTGGTATATGAAAAACATGTTTTTCAATGGCAAAAATCAATGAATATTGTAAATGCACAAACAGTAATATCTCCACATTGCAAGGTGCAATTCTGAAATTTTTTGCTTTTTCCTGCTAATCCTAGCATGATAAAGAAGATTCAAAGAGAGTGAGATGCCAGCTCCTTTCATTCAGTCAGTAGCTTCAAACATTTCTGGTATATGAAAAACATGTTTTTCAATGGCAAAAATCAATGAATATTGTAAATGCACAAACAGTAATATCTCCACATTGCACGGTGCAATTCTGAAATTTTTAGCTTTTTCCTGTTAATCCTAGCATGATAAAGAAGATTCAAAGAGAGTGAGATGCCAGCTCCTTTCATTCAGTCAGTAGCTTCAAACATTTCTGGTATATGAAAAACATGTTTTTCAATGGCAAAAATCAATGAATATTGTAAATGCACAAACAGTAATATCTCCACATTGCAAGGTGCAATTCTGAAATTCTTTGCTTTTTCCTGTTAATCCTAGCATGATAAAGAAGATTCAAAGAGAGTGAGATGCCAGCTCCTTTCATTCAGTCAGTAGCTTCAAACATTTCTGGTATATGAAAAACATGTTTTTCAATGGCAAAAATCAATGAATATTGTAAATGCACAAACAGTAATATCTCCACATTGCAAGGTGCAATTCTGAAATTTTTTGCTTTTTCCTGCTAATCCTAGCATGATAAAGAAGATTCAAAGAGAGTGAGATGCCAGCTCCTTTCATTCAGTCAGTAGCTTCAAACATTTCTGGTATATGAAAAACATGTTTTTCAATGGCAAAAATCAATGAATATTGTAAATGCACAAACAGTAATATCTCCACATTGCACGGTGCAATTCTGAAATTTTTAGCTTTTTCCTGTTAATCCTAGCATGATAAAGAAGATTCAAAGAGAGTGAGATGCCAGCTCCTTTCATTCAGTCAGTAGCTTCAAACATTTCTGGTATATGAAAAACATGTTTTTCAATGGCAAAAATCAATGAATATTGTAAATGCACAAACAGTAATATCTCCACATTGCAAGGTGCAATTCTGAAATTTTTTGCTTTTTCCTGCTAATCCTAGCATGATAAAGATTCAAAGAGAGTGAGATGCCAGCTCCTTTCATTCAGTCAGTAGCTTCAAACATTTCTGGTATATGAAAAACATGTTTTTCAATGGCAAAAATCAATGAATATTGTAAATGCACAAACAGTAATATCTCCACATTGCACGGTGCAATTCTGAAATTTTTAGCTTTTTCCTGTTAATCCTAGCATGATAAAGAAGATTCAAAGAGAGTGAGATGCCAGCTCCTTTCATTCAGTCAGTAGCTTCAAACATTTCTGGTATATGAAAAACATGTTTTTCAATGGCAAAAATCAATGAATATTGTAAATGCACAAACAGTAATATCTCCACATTGCAAGGTGCAATTCTGAAATTTTTTGCTTTTTCCTGCTAATCCTAGCATGATAAAGAAGATTCAAAGAGAGTGAGATGCCAGCTCCTTTCATTCAGTCAGTAGCTTCAAACATTTCTGGTATATGAAAAACATGTTTTTCAATGGCAAAAATCAATGAATATTGTAAATGCACAAACATTAATATCTCCACATTGCACGGTGCAATTCTGAAATTTTTTGCTTTTTCCTGTTAATCCTAGCATGATAAAGAAGATTCAAAGAGAGTGAGATGCCAGCTCCTTTCATTCAGTCAGTAGCTTCAAACATTTCTGGTATATGAAAAACATGTTTTTCAATGGCAAAAATCAATGAATATTGTAAATGCACAAACAGTAATATCTCCACATTGCACGGTGCAATTCTGAAATTTTTAGCTTTTTCCTGTTAATCCTAGCATGACAAAGAAGATTCAAAGAGAGTGAGATGCCAGCTCCTTTCATTCAGTCAGTAGCTTCAAACATTTCTGGTATATGAAAAACATGTTTTTCAATGGCAAAAATCAATGAATATTGTAAATGCACAAACAGTAATATCTCCACATTGCAAGGTGCAATTCTGAAATTTTTTGCTTTTTCCTGCTAATCCTAGCATGATAAAGAAGATTCAAAGAGAGTGAGATGCCAGCTCCTTTCATTCAGTCAGTAGCTTCAAACATTTCTGGTATATGAAAAACATGTTTTTCAATGGCAAAAATCAATGAATATTGTAAATGCACAAACAGTAATATCTCCACATTGCAAGGTGCAATTCTGAAATTTTTTGCTTTTTCCTGTTAATCCTAGCATGATAAAGAAGATTCAAAGAGAGTGAGATGCCAGCTCCTTTCATTCAGTCAGTAGCTTCAAACATTTCTGGTATATGAAAAACATGTTTTTCAATGGCAAAAATCAATGAATATTGTAAATGCACAAACAGTAATATCTCCACATTGCAAGGTGCAATTCTGAAATTTTTTGCTTTTTCCTGCTAATCCTAGCATGATAAAGAAGATTCAAAGAGAGTGAGATGCCAGCTCCTTTCATTCAGTCAGTAGCTTCAAACATTTCTGGTATATGAAAAACATGTTTTTCAATGGCAAAAATCAATGAATATTGTAAATGCACAAACAGTAATATCTCCACATTGCACGGTGCAATTCTGAAATTTTTAGCTTTTTCCTGTTAATCCTAGCATGATAAAGATTCAAAGAGAGTGAGATGCCAGCTCCTTTCATTCAGTCAGTAGCTTCAAACATTTCTGGTATATGAAAAACATGTTTTTCAATGGCAAAAATCAATGAATATTGTAAATGCACAAACAGTAATATCTCAACATTGCAAGGTGCAATTCTGAAATTTTTTGCTTTTTCCTGCTAATCCTAGCATGATAAAGAAGATTCAAAGAGAGTGAGATGCCAGCTCCTTTCATTCAGTCAGTAGCTTCAAACATTTCTGGTATATGAAAAACATGTTTTTCAATGGCAAAAATCAATGAATATTGTAAATGCACAAACAGTAATATCTCAACATTGCAAGGTGCAATTCTGAAATTTTTTGCTTTTTCCTGCTAATCCTAGCATGATAAAGATTCAAAGAGAGTGAGATGCCAGCTCCTTTCATTCAGTCAGTAGCTTCAAACATTTCTGGTATATGAAAAACATGTTTTTCAATGGCAAAAATCAATGAATATTGTAAATGCACAAACAGTAATATCTCCACATTGCACGGTGCAATTCTGAAATTTTTTGCTTTTTCCTGTTAATCCTAGCATGACAAAGAAGATTCAAAGAGAGTGAGATGCCAGCTCCTTTCATTCAGTCAGTAGCTTCAAACATTTCTGGTATATGAAAAACATGTTTTTCAATGGCAAAAATCAATGAATATTGTAAATGCACAAACAGTAATATCTCCACATTGCAAGGTGCAATTCTGAAATTTTTTGCTTTTTCCTGCTAATCCTAGCATGATAAAGAAGATTCAAAGAGAGTGAGATGCCAGCTCCTTTCATTCAGTCAGTAGCTTCAAACATTTCTGGTATATGAAAAACATGTTTTTCAATGGCAAAAATCAATGAATATTGTAAATGCACAAACAGTAATATCTCCACATTGCAAGGTGCAATTCTGAAATTTTTTGCTTTTTCCTGCTAATCCTAGCATGATAAAGAAGATTCAAAGAGAGTGAGATGCCAGCTCCTTTCATTCAGTCAGTAGCTTCAAACATTTCTGGTATATGAAAAACATGTTTTTCAATGGCAAAAATCAATGAATATTGTAAATGCACAAACAGTAATATCTCCACATTGCACGGTGCAATTCTGAAATTTTTAGCTTTTTCCTGTTAATCCTAGCATGATAAAGAAGATTCAAAGAGAGTGAGATGCCAGCTCCTTTCATTCAGTCAGTAGCTTCAAACATTTCTGGTATATGAAAAACATGTTTTTCAATGGCAAAAATCAATGAATATTGTAAATGCACAAACAGTAATATCTCCACATTGCAAGGTGCAATTCTGAAATTCTTTGCTTTTTCCTGTTAATCCTAGCATGATAAAGAAGATTCAAAGAGAGTGAGATGCCAGCTCCTTTCATTCAGTCAGTAGCTTCAAACATTTCTGGTATATGAAAAACATGTTTTTCAATGGCAAAAATCAATGAATATTGTAAATGCACAAACAGTAATATCTCCACATTGCAAGGTGCAATTCTGAAATTTTTTGCTTTTTCCTGCTAATCCTAGCATGATAAAGAAGATTCAAAGAGAGTGAGATGCCAGCTCCTTTCATTCAGTCAGTAGCTTCAAACATTTCTGGTATATGAAAAACATGTTTTTCAATGGCAAAAATCAATGAATATTGTAAATGCACAAACAGTAATATCTCCACATTGCACGGTGCAATTCTGAAATTTTTAGCTTTTTCCTGTTAATCCTAGCATGATAAAGAAGATTCAAAGAGAGTGAGATGCCAGCTCCTTTCATTCAGTCAGTAGCTTCAAACATTTCTGGTATATGAAAAACATGTTTTTCAATGGCAAAAATCAATGAATATTGTAAATGCACAAACAGTAATATCTCCACATTGCAAGGTGCAATTCTGAAATTTTTTGCTTTTTCCTGCTAATCCTAGCATGATAAAGATTCAAAGAGAGTGAGATGCCAGCTCCTTTCATTCAGTCAGTAGCTTCAAACATTTCTGGTATATGAAAAACATGTTTTTCAATGGCAAAAATCAATGAATATTGTAAATGCACAAACAGTAATATCTCCACATTGCACGGTGCAATTCTGAAATTTTTAGCTTTTTCCTGTTAATCCTAGCATGATAAAGAAGATTCAAAGAGAGTGAGATGCCAGCTCCTTTCATTCAGTCAGTAGCTTCAAACATTTCTGGTATATGAAAAACATGTTTTTCAATGGCAAAAATCAATGAATATTGTAAATGCACAAACAGTAATATCTCCACATTGCAAGGTGCAATTCTGAAATTTTTTGCTTTTTCCTGCTAATCCTAGCATGATAAAGAAGATTCAAAGAGAGTGAGATGCCAGCTCCTTTCATTCAGTCAGTAGCTTCAAACATTTCTGGTATATGAAAAACATGTTTTTCAATGGCAAAAATCAATGAATATTGTAAATGCACAAACATTAATATCTCCACATTGCACGGTGCAATTCTGAAATTTTTTGCTTTTTCCTGTTAATCCTAGCATGATAAAGAAGATTCAAAGAGAGTGAGATGCCAGCTCCTTTCATTCAGTCAGTAGCTTCAAACATTTCTGGTATATGAAAAACATGTTTTTCAATGGCAAAAATCAATGAATATTGTAAATGCACAAACAGTAATATCTCCACATTGCACGGTGCAATTCTGAAATTTTTAGCTTTTTCCTGTTAATCCTAGCATGACAAAGAAGATTCAAAGAGAGTGAGATGCCAGCTCCTTTCATTCAGTCAGTAGCTTCAAACATTTCTGGTATATGAAAAACATGTTTTTCAATGGCAAAAATCAATGAATATTGTAAATGCACAAACAGTAATATCTCCACATTGCAAGGTGCAATTCTGAAATTTTTTGCTTTTTCCTGCTAATCCTAGCATGATAAAGAAGATTCAAAGAGAGTGAGATGCCAGCTCCTTTCATTCAGTCAGTAGCTTCAAACATTTCTGGTATATGAAAAACATGTTTTTCAATGGCAAAAATCAATGAATATTGTAAATGCACAAACAGTAATATCTCCACATTGCAAGGTGCAATTCTGAAATTTTTTGCTTTTTCCTGTTAATCCTAGCATGATAAAGAAGATTCAAAGAGAGTGAGATGCCAGCTCCTTTCATTCAGTCAGTAGCTTCAAACATTTCTGGTATATGAAAAACATGTTTTTCAATGGCAAAAATCAATGAATATTGTAAATGCACAAACAGTAATATCTCCACATTGCAAGGTGCAATTCTGAAATTTTTTGCTTTTTCCTGCTAATCCTAGCATGATAAAGAAGATTCAAAGAGAGTGAGATGCCAGCTCCTTTCATTCAGTCAGTAGCTTCAAACATTTCTGGTATATGAAAAACATGTTTTTCAATGGCAAAAATCAATGAATATTGTAAATGCACAAACAGTAATATCTCCACATTGCACGGTGCAATTCTGAAATTTTTAGCTTTTTCCTGTTAATCCTAGCATGATAAAGATTCAAAGAGAGTGAGATGCCAGCTCCTTTCATTCAGTCAGTAGCTTCAAACATTTCTGGTATATGAAAAACATGTTTTTCAATGGCAAAAATCAATGAATATTGTAAATGCACAAACAGTAATATCTCAACATTGCAAGGTGCAATTCTGAAATTTTTTGCTTTTTCCTGCTAATCCTAGCATGATAAAGAAGATTCAAAGAGAGTGAGATGCCAGCTCCTTTCATTCAGTCAGTAGCTTCAAACATTTCTGGTATATGAAAAACATGTTTTGCAATGGCAAAAATCAATGAATATTGTAAATGCACAAACAGTAATATCTCAACATTGCACGGTGCAATTCTGAAATTTTTAGCTTTTTCCTGTTAATCCTAGCATGATAAAGAAGATTCAAAGAGAGTGAGATGCCAGCTCCTTTCATTCAGTCAGTAGCTTCAAACATTTCTGGTATATGAAAAACATGTTTTTCAATGGCAAAAATCAATGAATATTGTAAATGCACAAACAGTAATATCTCCACATTGCAAGGTGCAATTCTGAAATTTTTTGCTTTTTCCTGCTAATCCTAGCATGATAAAGATTCAAAGAGAGTGAGATGCCAGCTCCTTTCATTCAGTCAGTAGCTTCAAACATTTCTGGTATATGAAAAACATGTTTTTCAATGGCAAAAATCAATGAATATTGTAAATGCACAAACAGTAATATCTCCACATTGCACGGTGCAATTCTGAAATTTTTTGCTTTTTCCTGTTAATCCTAGCATGATAAAGAAGATTCAAAGAGAGTGAGATGCCAGCTCCTTTCATTCAGTCAGTAGCTTCAAACATTTCTGGTATATGAAAAACATGTTTTTCAATGGCAAAAATCAATGAATATTGTAAATGCACAAACAGTAATATCTCCACATTGCACGGTGCAATTCTGAAATTTTTAGCTTTTTCCTGTTAATCCTAGCATGACAAAGAAGATTCAAAGAGAGTGAGATGCCAGCTCCTTTCATTCAGTCAGTAGCTTCAAACATTTCTAGTATATGAAAAACATGTTTTTCAATGGCAAAAATCAATGAATATTGTAAATGCACAAACAGTAATATCTCCACATTGCAAGGTGCAATTCTGAAATTTTTTGCTTTTTCCTGCTAATCCTAGCATGATAAAGAAGATTCAAAGAGAGTGAGATGCCAGCTCCTTTCATTCAGTCAGTAGCTTCAAACATTTCTGGTATATGAAAAACATGTTTTTCAATGGCAAAAATCAATGAATATTGTAAATGCACAAACAGTAATATCTCCACATTGCAAGGTGCAATTCTGAAATTTTTTGCTTTTTCCTGTTAATCCTAGCATGATAAAGAAGATTCAAAGAGAGTGAGATGCCAGCTCCTTTCATTCAGTCAGTAGCTTCAAACATTTCTGGTATATGAAAAACATGTTTTTCAATGGCAAAAATCAATGAATATTGTAAATGCACAAACAGTAATATCTCCACATTGCACGGTGCAATTCTGAAATTTTTAGCTTTTTCCTGTTAATCCTAGCATGACAAAGAAGATTCAAAGAGAGTGAGATGCCAGCTCCTTTCATTCAGTCAGTAGCTTCAAACATTTCTGGTATATGAAAAACATGTTTTTCAATGGCAAAAATCAATGAATATTGTAAATGCACAAACAGTAATATCTCCACATTGCAAGGTGCAATTCTGAAATTTTTTGCTTTTTCCTGCTAATCCTAGCATGATAAAGAAGATTCAAAGAGAGTGAGATGCCAGCTCCTTTCATTCAGTCAGTAGCTTCAAACATTTCTGGTATATGAAAAACATGTTTTTCAATGGCAAAAATCAATGAATATTGTAAATGCACAAACAGTAATATCTCCACATTGCAAGGTGCAATTCTGAAATTTTTTGCTTTTTCCTGTTAATCCTAGCATGATAAAGAAGATTCAAAGAGAGTGAGATGCCAGCTCCTTTCATTCAGTCAGTAGCTTCAAACATTTCTGGTATATGAAAAACATGTTTTTCAATGGCAAAAATCAATGAATATTGTAAATGCACAAACAGTAATATCTCCACATTGCAAGGTGCAATTCTGAAATTTTTTGCTTTTTCCTGCTAATCCTAGCATGATAAAGAAGATTCAAAGAGAGTGAGATGCCAGCTCCTTTCATTCAGTCAGTAGCTTCAAACATTTCTGGTATATGAAAAACATGTTTTTCAATGGCAAAAATCAATGAATATTGTAAATGCACAAACAGTAATATCTCCACATTGCACGGTGCAATTCTGAAATTTTTTGCTTTTTCCTGTTAATCCTAGCATGATAAAGAAGATTCAAAGAGAGTGAGATGCCAGCTCCTTTCATTCAGTCAGTAGCTTCAAACATTTCTGGTATATGAAAAACATGTTTTTCAATGGCAAAAATCAATGAATATTGTAAATGCACAAACAGTAATATCTCCACATTGCACGGTGCAATTCTGAAATTTTTAGCTTTTTCCTGTTAATCCTAGCATGACAAAGAAGATTCAAAGAGAGTGAGATGCCAGCTCCTTTCATTCAGTCAGTAGCTTCAAACATTTCTAGTATATGAAAAACATGTTTTTCAATGGCAAAAATCAATGAATATTGTAAATGCACAAACTGTAATATCTCCACATTGCAAGGTGCAATTCTGAAATTTTTTGCTTTTTCCTGCTAATCCTAGCATGATAAAGATTCAAAGAGAGTGAGATGCCAGCTCCTTTCATTCAGTCAGTAGCTTCAAACATTTCTGGTATATGAAAAACATGTTTTTCAATGGCAAAAATCAATGAATATTGTAAATGCACAAACAGTAATATCTCCACATTGCACGGTGCAATTCTGAAATTTTTTGCTTTTTCCTGTTAATCCTAGCATGATAAAGAAGATTCAAAGAGAGTGAGATGCCAGCTCCTTTCATTCAGTCAGTAGCTTCAAACATTTCTGGTATATGAAAAACATGTTTTTCAATGGCAAAAATCAATGAATATTGTAAATGCACAAACAGTAATATCTCCACATTGCACGGTGCAATTCTGAAATTTTTAGCTTTTTCCTGTTAATCCTAGCATGACAAAGAAGATTCAAAGAGAGTGAGATGCCAGCTCCTTTCATTCAGTCAGTAGCTTCAAACATTTCTAGTATATGAAAAACATGTTTTTCAATGGCAAAAATCAATGAATATTGTAAATGCACAAACAGTAATATCTCCACATTGCAAGGTGCAATTCTGAAATTTTTTGCTTTTTCCTGCTAATCCTAGCATGATAAAGAAGATTCAAAGAGAGTGAGATGCCAGCTCCTTTCATTCAGTCAGTAGCTTCAAACATTTCTGGTATATGAAAAACATGTTTTTCAATGGCAAAAATCAATGAATATTGTAAATGCACAAACAGTAATATCTCCACATTGCAAGGTGCAATTCTGAAATTTTTTGCTTTTTCCTGTTAATCCTAGCATGATAAAGAAGATTCAAAGAGAGTGAGATGCCAGCTCCTTTCATTCAGTCAGTAGCTTCAAACATTTCTGGTATATGAAAAACATGTTTTTCAATGGCAAAAATCAATGAATATTGTAAATGCACAAACAGTAATATCTCCACATTGCACGGTGCAATTCTGAAATTTTTAGCTTTTTCCTGTTAATCCTAGCATGACAAAGAAGATTCAAAGAGAGTGAGATGCCAGCTCCTTTCATTCAGTCAGTAGCTTCAAACATTTCTGGTATATGAAAAACATGTTTTTCAATGGCAAAAATCAATGAATATTGTAAATGCACAAACAGTAATATCTCCACATTGCAAGGTGCAATTCTGAAATTTTTTGCTTTTTCCTGCTAATCCTAGCATGATAAAGAAGATTCAAAGAGAGTGAGATGCCAGCTCCTTTCATTCAGTCAGTAGCTTCAAACATTTCTGGTATATGAAAAACATGTTTTTCAATGGCAAAAATCAATGAATATTGTAAATGCACAAACAGTAATATCTCCACATTGCAAGGTGCAATTCTGAAATTTTTTGCTTTTTCCTGTTAATCCTAGCATGATAAAGAAGATTCAAAGAGAGTGAGATGCCAGCTCCTTTCATTCAGTCAGTAGCTTCAAACATTTCTGGTATATGAAAAACATGTTTTTCAATGGCAAAAATCAATGAATATTGTAAATGCACAAACAGTAATATCTCCACATTGCAAGGTGCAATTCTGAAATTTTTTGCTTTTTCCTGCTAATCCTAGCATGATAAAGAAGATTCAAAGAGAGTGAGATGCCAGCTCCTTTCATTCAGTCAGTAGCTTCAAACATTTCTGGTATATGAAAAACATGTTTTTCAATGGCAAAAATCAATGAATATTGTAAATGCACAAACAGTAATATCTCCACATTGCACGGTGCAATTCTGAAATTTTTTGCTTTTTCCTGTTAATCCTAGCATGATAAAGAAGATTCAAAGAGAGTGAGATGCCAGCTCCTTTCATTCAGTCAGTAGCTTCAAACATTTCTGGTATATGAAAAACATGTTTTTCAATGGCAAAAATCAATGAATATTGTAAATGCACAAACAGTAATATCTCCACATTGCACGGTGCAATTCTGAAATTTTTAGCTTTTTCCTGTTAATCCTAGCATGACAAAGAAGATTCAAAGAGAGTGAGATGCCAGCTCCTTTCATTCAGTCAGTAGCTTCAAACATTTCTAGTATATGAAAAACATGTTTTTCAATGGCAAAAATCAATGAATATTGTAAATGCACAAACAGTAATATCTCCACATTGCAAGGTGCAATTCTGAAATTTTTTGCTTTTTCCTGCTAATCCTAGCATGATAAAGAAGATTCAAAGAGAGTGAGATGCCAGCTCCTTTCATTCAGTCAGTAGCTTCAAACATTTCTGGTATATGAAAAACATGTTTTTCAATGGCAAAAATCAATGAATATTGTAAATGCACAAACAGTAATATCTCCACATTGCAAGGTGCAATTCTGAAATTTTTTGCTTTTTCCTGTTAATCCTAGCATGATAAAGAAGATTCAAAGAGAGTGAGATGCCAGCTCCTTTCATTCAGTCAGTAGCTTCAAACATTTCTGGTATATGAAAAACATGTTTTTCAATGGCAAAAATCAATGAATATTGTAAATGCACAAACAGTAATATCTCCACATTGCACGGTGCAATTCTGAAATTTTTAGCTTTTTCCTGTTAATCCTAGCATGACAAAGAAGATTCAAAGAGAGTGAGATGCCAGCTCCTTTCATTCAGTCAGTAGCTTCAAACATTTCTGGTATATGAAAAACATGTTTTTCAATGGCAAAAATCAATGAATATTGTAAATGCACAAACAGTAATATCTCCACATTGCAAGGTGCAATTCTGAAATTTTTTGCTTTTTCCTGCTAATCCTAGCATGATAAAGAAGATTCAAAGAGAGTGAGATGCCAGCTCCTTTCATTCAGTCAGTAGCTTCAAACATTTCTGGTATATGAAAAACATGTTTTTCAATGGCAAAAATCAATGAATATTGTAAATGCACAAACAGTAATATCTCCACATTGCACGGTGCAATTCTGAAATTTTTAGCTTTTTCCTGTTAATCCTAGCATGATAAAGAAGATTCAAAGAGAGTGAGATGCCAGCTCCTTTCATTCAGTCAGTAGCTTCAAACATTTCTGGTATATGAAAAACATGTTTTTCAATGGCAAAAATCAATGAATATTGTAAATGCACAAACAGTAATATCTCCACATTGCAAGGTGCAATTCTGAAATTTTTTGCTTTTTCCTGCTAATCCTAGCATGATAAAGAAGATTCAAAGAGAGTGAGATGCCAGCTCCTTTCATTCAGTCAGTAGCTTCAAACATTTCTGGTATATGAAAAACATGTTTTTCAATGGCAAAAATCAATGAATATTGTAAATGCACAAACAGTAATATCTCCACATTGCACGGTGCAATTCTGAAATTTTTAGCTTTTTCCTGTTAATCCTAGCATGATAAAGAAGATTCAAAGAGAGTGAGATGCCAGCTCCTTTCATTCAGTCAGTAGCTTCAAACATTTCTGGTATATGAAAAACATGTTTTTCAATGGCAAAAATCAATGAATATTGGAAATGCACAAACAGTAATATCTCCACATTGCAAGGTGCAATTCTGAAATTTTTTGCTTTTTCCTGCTAATCCTAGCATGATAAAGAAGATTCAAAGAGAGTGAGATGCCAGCTCCTTTCATTCAGTCAGTAGCTTCAAACATTTCTGGTATATGAAAAACATGTTTTTCAATGGCAAAAATCAATGAATATTGTAAATGCACAAACAGTAATATCTCCACATTGCAAGGTGCAATTCTGAAATTTTTTGCTTTTTCCTGCTAATCCTAGCATGATAAAGAAGATTCAAAGAGAGTGAGATGCCAGCTCCTTTCATTCAGTCAGTAGCTTCAAACATTTCTGGTATATGAAAAACATGTTTTTCAATGGCAAAAATCAATGAATATTGTAAATGCACAGTAATATCTCCACATTGCACGGTGCAATTCTGAAATTTTTAGCTTTTTCCTGTTAATCCTAGCATGATAAAGAAGATTCAAAGAGGTTGAGATGCCAGCTCCTTTCATTCAGTCAGTAGCTTCAAACATTTCTGGTATATGAAAAACGTTTTTCAATGGCAAAAATCAATGAATATTGTAAATGCACAAACAGTAATATCTCCACATTGCAAGGTGCAATTCTGAAATTTTTTGCTTTTTCCTGCTAATCCTAGCATGATAAAGAAGATTCAAAGAGAGTGAGATGCCAGCTCCTTTCATTCAGTCAGTAGCTTCAAACATTTCTGGTATATGAAAAACATGTTTTTCAATGGCAAAAATCAATGAATATTGTAAATGCACAAACAGTAATATCTCCACATTGCACGGTGCAATTCTGAAATTTTTAGCTTTTTCCTGTTAATCCTAGCATGATAAAGAAGATTCAAAGAGAGTGAGATGCCAGCTCCTTTCATTCAGTCAGTAGCTTCAAACATTTCTGGTATATGAAAAACATGTTTTTCAATGGCAAAAATCAATGAATATTGTAAATGCACAAACAGTAATATCTCCACATTGCAAGGTGCAATTCTGAAATTTTTTGCTTTTTCCTGCTAATCCTAGCATGATAAAGAAGATTCAAAGAGAGTGAGATGCCAGCTCCTTTCATTCAGTCAGTAGCTTCAAACATTTCTGGTATATGAAAAACATGTTTTTCAATGGCAAAAATCAATGAATATTGTAAATGCACAAACAGTAATATCTCCACATTGCACGGTGCAATTCTGAAATTTTTAGCTTTTTCCTGTTAATCCTAGCATGATAAAGAAGATTCAAAGAGAGTGAGATGCCAGCTCCTTTCATTCAGTCAGTAGCTTCAAACATTTCTGGTATATGAAAAACATGTTTTTCAATGGCAAAAATCAATGAATATTGTAAATGCACAAACAGTAATATCTCCACATTGCAAGGTGCAATTCTGAAATTCTTTGCTTTTTCCTGTTAATCCTAGCATGATAAAGAAGATTCAAAGAGAGTGAGATGCCAGCTCCTTTCATTCAGTCAGTAGCTTCAAACATTTCTGGTATATGAAAAACATGTTTTTCAATGGCAAAAATCAATGAATATTGTAAATGCACAAACAGTAATATCTCCACATTGCAAGGTGCAATTCTGAAATTTTTTGCTTTTTCCTGCTAATCCTAGCATGATAAAGAAGATTCAAAGAGAGTGAGATGCCAGCTCCTTTCATTCAGTCAGTAGCTTCAAACATTTCTGGTATATGAAAAACATGTTTTTCAATGGCAAAAATCAATGAATATTGTAAATGCACAAACAGTAATATCTCCACATTGCAAGGTGCAATTCTGAAATTTTTTGCTTTTTCCTGTTAATCCTAGCATGATAAAGAAGATTCAAAGAGAGTGAGATGCCAGCTCCTTTCATTCAGTCAGTAGCTTCAAACATTTCTGGTATATGAAAAACATGTTTTTCAATGGCAAAAATCAATGAATATTGTAAATGCACAAACAGTAATATCTCCACATTGCACGGTGCAATTCTGAAATTTTTAGCTTTTTCCTGTTAATCCTAGCATGACAAAGAAGATTCAAAGAGAGTGAGATGCCAGCTCCTTTCATTCAGTCAGTAGCTTCAAACATTTCTGGTATATGAAAAACATGTTTTTCAATGGCAAAAATCAATGAATATTGTAAATGCACAAACAGTAATATCTCCACATTGCAAGGTGCAATTCTGAAATTTTTTGCTTTTTCCTGCTAATCCTAGCATGATAAAGAAGATTCAAAGAGAGTGAGATGCCAGCTCCTTTCATTCAGTCAGTAGCTTCAAACATTTCTGGTATATGAAAAACATGTTTTTCAATGGCAAAAATCAATGAATATTGTAAATGCACAAACAGTAATATCTCCACATTGCAAGGTGCAATTCTGAAATTTTTTGCTTTTTCCTGTTAATCCTAGCATGATAAAGAAGATTCAAAGAGAGTGAGATGCCAGCTCCTTTCATTCAGTCAGTAGCTTCAAACATTTCTGGTATATGAAAAACATGTTTTTCAATGGCAAAAAACAATGAATATTGTAAATGCACAAACAGTAATATCTCCACATTGCAAGGTGCAATTCTGAAATTTTTTGCTTTTTCCTGCTAATCCTAGCATGATAAAGAAGATTCAAAGAGAGTGAGATGCCAGCTCCTTTCATTCAGTCAGTAGCTTCAAACATTTCTGGTATATGAAAAACATGTTTTTCAATGGCAAAAATCAATGAATATTGTAAATGCACAAACAGTAATATCTCCACATTGCACGGTGCAATTCTGAAATTTTTTGCTTTTTCCTGTTAATCCTAGCATGATAAAGAAGATTCAAAGAGAGTGAGATGCCAGCTCCTTTCATTCAGTCAGTAGCTTCAAACATTTCTGGTATATGAAAAACATGTTTTTCAATGGCAAAAATCAATGAATATTGTAAATGCACAAACAGTAATATCTCCACATTGCACGGTGCAATTCTGAAATTTTTAGCTTTTTCCTGTTAATCCTAGCATGACAAAGAAGATTCAAAGAGAGTGAGATGCCAGCTCCTTTCATTCAGTCAGTAGCTTCAAACATTTCTAGTATATGAAAAACATGTTTTTCAATGGCAAAAATCAATGAATATTGTAAATGCACAAACAGTAATATCTCCACATTGCAAGGTGCAATTCTGAAATTTTTTGCTTTTTCCTGCTAATCCTAGCATGATAAAGATTCAAAGAGAGTGAGATGCCAGCTCCTTTCATTCAGTCAGTAGCTTCAAACATTTCTGGTATATGAAAAACATGTTTTTCAATGGCAAAAATCAATGAATATTGTAAATGCACAAACAGTAATATCTCCACATTGCACGGTGCAATTCTGAAATTTTTTGCTTTTTCCTGTTAATCCTAGCATGATAAAGAAGATTCAAAGAGAGTGAGATGCCAGCTCCTTTCATTCAGTCAGTAGCTTCAAACATTTCTGGTATATGAAAAACATGTTTTTCAATGGCAAAAATCAATGAATATTGTAAATGCACAAACAGTAATATCTCCACATTGCACGGTGCAATTCTGAAATTTTTAGCTTTTTCCTGTTAATCCTAGCATGACAAAGAAGATTCAAAGAGAGTGAGATGCCAGCTCCTTTCATTCAGTCAGTAGCTTCAAACATTTCTAGTATATGAAAAACATGTTTTTCAATGGCAAAAATCAATGAATATTGTAAATGCACAAACAGTAATATCTCCACATTGCAAGGTGCAATTCTGAAATTTTTTGCTTTTTCCTGCTAATCCTAGCATGATAAAGAAGATTCAAAGAGAGTGAGATGCCAGCTCCTTTCATTCAGTCAGTAGCTTCAAACATTTCTGGTATATGAAAAACATGTTTTTCAATGGCAAAAATCAATGAATATTGTAAATGCACAAACAGTAATATCTCCACATTGCACGGTGCAATTCTGAAATTTTTAGCTTTTTCCTGTTAATCCTAGCATGATAAAGAAGATTCAAAGAGAGTGAGATGCCAGCTCCTTTCATTCAGTCAGTAGCTTCAAACATTTCTGGTATATGAAAAACATGTTTTTCAATGGCAAAAATCAATGAATATTGGAAATGCACAAACAGTAATATCTCCACATTGCAAGGTGCAATTCTGAAATTTTTTGCTTTTTCCTGCTAATCCTAGCATGATAAAGAAGATTCAAAGAGAGTGAGATGCCAGCTCCTTTCATTCAGTCAGTAGCTTCAAACATTTCTGGTATATGAAAAACATGTTTTTCAATGGCAAAAATCAATGAATATTGTAAATGCACAAACAGTAATATCTCCACATTGCAAGGTGCAATTCTGAAATTTTTTGCTTTTTCCTGCTAATCCTAGCATGATAAAGAAGATTCAAAGAGAGTGAGATGCCAGCTCCTTTCATTCAGTCAGTAGCTTCAAACATTTCTGGTATATGAAAAACATGTTTTTCAATGGCAAAAATCAATGAATATTGTAAATGCACAGTAATATCTCCACATTGCACGGTGCAATTCTGAAATTTTTAGCTTTTTCCTGTTAATCCTAGCATGATAAAGAAGATTCAAAGAGGTTGAGATGCCAGCTCCTTTCATTCAGTCAGTAGCTTCAAACATTTCTGGTATATGAAAAACGTTTTTCAATGGCAAAAATCAATGAATATTGTAAATGCACAAACAGTAATATCTCCACATTGCAAGGTGCAATTCTGAAATTTTTTGCTTTTTCCTGCTAATCCTAGCATGATAAAGAAGATTCAAAGAGAGTGAGATGCCAGCTCCTTTCATTCAGTCAGTAGCTTCAAACATTTCTGGTATATGAAAAACATGTTTTTCAATGGCAAAAATCAATGAATATTGTAAATGCACAAACAGTAATATCTCCACATTGCACGGTGCAATTCTGAAATTTTTAGCTTTTTCCTGTTAATCCTAGCATGATAAAGAAGATTCAAAGAGAGTGAGATGCCAGCTCCTTTCATTCAGTCAGTAGCTTCAAACATTTCTGGTATATGAAAAACATGTTTTTCAATGGCAAAAATCAATGAATATTGTAAATGCACAAACAGTAATATCTCCACATTGCAAGGTGCAATTCTGAAATTTTTTGCTTTTTCCTGCTAATCCTAGCATGATAAAGAAGATTCAAAGAGAGTGAGATGCCAGCTCCTTTCATTCAGTCAGTAGCTTCAAACATTTCTGGTATATGAAAAACATGTTTTTCAATGGCAAAAATCAATGAATATTGTAAATGCACAAACAGTAATATCTCCACATTGCACGGTGCAATTCTGAAATTTTTAGCTTTTTCCTGTTAATCCTAGCATGATAAAGAAGATTCAAAGAGAGTGAGATGCCAGCTCCTTTCATTCAGTCAGTAGCTTCAAACATTTCTGGTATATGAAAAACATGTTTTTCAATGGCAAAAATCAATGAATATTGTAAATGCACAAACAGTAATATCTCCACATTGCAAGGTGCAATTCTGAAATTCTTTGCTTTTTCCTGTTAATCCTAGCATGATAAAGAAGATTCAAAGAGAGTGAGATGCCAGCTCCTTTCATTCAGTCAGTAGCTTCAAACATTTCTGGTATATGAAAAACATGTTTTTCAATGGCAAAAATCAATGAATATTGTAAATGCACAAACAGTAATATCTCCACATTGCAAGGTGCAATTCTGAAATTTTTTGCTTTTTCCTGCTAATCCTAGCATGATAAAGAAGATTCAAAGAGAGTGAGATGCCAGCTCCTTTCATTCAGTCAGTAGCTTCAAACATTTCTGGTATATGAAAAACATGTTTTTCAATGGCAAAAATCAATGAATATTGTAAATGCACAAACAGTAATATCTCCACATTGCAAGGTGCAATTCTGAAATTTTTTGCTTTTTCCTGTTAATCCTAGCATGATAAAGAAGATTCAAAGAGAGTGAGATGCCAGCTCCTTTCATTCAGTCAGTAGCTTCAAACATTTCTGGTATATGAAAAACATGTTTTTCAATGGCAAAAATCAATGAATATTGTAAATGCACAAACAGTAATATCTCCACATTGCACGGTGCAATTCTGAAATTTTTAGCTTTTTCCTGTTAATCCTAGCATGACAAAGAAGATTCAAAGAGAGTGAGATGCCAGCTCCTTTCATTCAGTCAGTAGCTTCAAACATTTCTGGTATATGAAAAACATGTTTTTCAATGGCAAAAATCAATGAATATTGTAAATGCACAAACAGTAATATCTCCACATTGCAAGGTGCAATTCTGAAATTTTTTGCTTTTTCCTGCTAATCCTAGCATGATAAAGAAGATTCAAAGAGAGTGAGATGCCAGCTCCTTTCATTCAGTCAGTAGCTTCAAACATTTCTGGTATATGAAAAACATGTTTTTCAATGGCAAAAATCAATGAATATTGTAAATGCACAAACAGTAATATCTCCACATTGCAAGGTGCAATTCTGAAATTTTTTGCTTTTTCCTGTTAATCCTAGCATGATAAAGAAGATTCAAAGAGAGTGAGATGCCAGCTCCTTTCATTCAGTCAGTAGCTTCAAACATTTCTGGTATATGAAAAACATGTTTTTCAATGGCAAAAAACAATGAATATTGTAAATGCACAAACAGTAATATCTCCACATTGCAAGGTGCAATTCTGAAATTTTTTGCTTTTTCCTGCTAATCCTAGCATGATAAAGAAGATTCAAAGAGAGTGAGATGCCAGCTCCTTTCATTCAGTCAGTAGCTTCAAACATTTCTGGTATATGAAAAACATGTTTTTCAATGGCAAAAATCAATGAATATTGTAAATGCACAAACAGTAATATCTCCACATTGCACGGTGCAATTCTGAAATTTTTTGCTTTTTCCTGTTAATCCTAGCATGATAAAGAAGATTCAAAGAGAGTGAGATGCCAGCTCCTTTCATTCAGTCAGTAGCTTCAAACATTTCTGGTATATGAAAAACATGTTTTTCAATGGCAAAAATCAATGAATATTGTAAATGCACAAACAGTAATATCTCCACATTGCACGGTGCAATTCTGAAATTTTTAGCTTTTTCCTGTTAATCCTAGCATGACAAAGAAGATTCAAAGAGAGTGAGATGCCAGCTCCTTTCATTCAGTCAGTAGCTTCAAACATTTCTAGTATATGAAAAACATGTTTTTCAATGGCAAAAATCAATGAATATTGTAAATGCACAAACAGTAATATCTCCACATTGCAAGGTGCAATTCTGAAATTTTTTGCTTTTTCCTGCTAATCCTAGCATGATAAAGATTCAAAGAGAGTGAGATGCCAGCTCCTTTCATTCAGTCAGTAGCTTCAAACATTTCTGGTATATGAAAAACATGTTTTTCAATGGCAAAAATCAATGAATATTGTAAATGCACAAACAGTAATATCTCCACATTGCACGGTGCAATTCTGAAATTTTTTGCTTTTTCCTGTTAATCCTAGCATGATAAAGAAGATTCAAAGAGAGTGAGATGCCAGCTCCTTTCATTCAGTCAGTAGCTTCAAACATTTCTGGTATATGAAAAACATGTTTTTCAATGGCAAAAATCAATGAATATTGTAAATGCACAAACAGTAATATCTCCACATTGCACGGTGCAATTCTGAAATTTTTAGCTTTTTCCTGTTAATCCTAGCATGACAAAGAAGATTCAAAGAGAGTGAGATGCCAGCTCCTTTCATTCAGTCAGTAGCTTCAAACATTTCTAGTATATGAAAAACATGTTTTTCAATGGCAAAAATCAATGAATATTGTAAATGCACAAACAGTAATATCTCCACATTGCAAGGTGCAATTCTGAAATTTTTTGCTTTTTCCTGCTAATCCTAGCATGATAAAGAAGATTCAAAGAGAGTGAGATGCCAGCTCCTTTCATTCAGTCAGTAGCTTCAAACATTTCTGGTATATGAAAAACATGTTTTTCAATGGCAAAAATCAATGAATATTGTAAATGCACAAACAGTAATATCTCCACATTGCAAGGTGCAATTCTGAAATTTTTTGCTTTTTCCTGTTAATCCTAGCATGATAAAGAAGATTCAAAGAGAGTGAGATGCCAGCTCCTTTCATTCAGTCAGTAGCTTCAAACATTTCTGGTATATGAAAAACATGTTTTTCAATGGCAAAAATCAATGAATATTGTAAATGCACAAACAGTAATATCTCCACATTGCACGGTGCAATTCTGAAATTTTTAGCTTTTTCCTGTTAATCCTAGCATGACAAAGAAGATTCAAAGAGAGTGAGATGCCAGCTCCTTTCATTCAGTCAGTAGCTTCAAACATTTCTGGTATATGAAAAACATGTTTTTCAATGGCAAAAATCAATGAATATTGTAAATGCACAAACAGTAATATCTCCACATTGCAAGGTGCAATTCTGAAATTTTTTGCTTTTTCCTGCTAATCCTAGCATGATAAAGAAGATTCAAAGAGAGTGAGATGCCAGCTCCTTTCATTCAGTCAGTAGCTTCAAACATTTCTGGTATATGAAAAACATGTTTTTCAATGGCAAAAATCAATGAATATTGTAAATGCACAAACAGTAATATCTCCACATTGCAAGGTGCAATTCTGAAATTTTTTGCTTTTTCCTGTTAATCCTAGCATGATAAAGAAGATTCAAAGAGAGTGAGATGCCAGCTCCTTTCATTCAGTCAGTAGCTTCAAACATTTCTGGTATATGAAAAACATGTTTTTCAATGGCAAAAATCAATGAATATTGTAAATGCACAAACAGTAATATCTCCACATTGCAAGGTGCAATTCTGAAATTTTTTGCTTTTTCCTGCTAATCCTAGCATGATAAAGAAGATTCAAAGAGAGTGAGATGCCAGCTCCTTTCATTCAGTCAGTAGCTTCAAACATTTCTGGTATATGAAAAACATGTTTTTCAATGGCAAAAATCAATGAATATTGTAAATGCACAAACAGTAATATCTCCACATTGCACGGTGCAATTCTGAAATTTTTTGCTTTTTCCTGTTAATCCTAGCATGATAAAGAAGATTCAAAGAGAGTGAGATGCCAGCTCCTTTCATTCAGTCAGTAGCTTCAAACATTTCTGGTATATGAAAAACATGTTTTTCAATGGCAAAAATCAATGAATATTGTAAATGCACAAACAGTAATATCTCCACATTGCACGGTGCAATTCTGAAATTTTTAGCTTTTTCCTGTTAATCCTAGCATGACAAAGAAGATTCAAAGAGAGTGAGATGCCAGCTCCTTTCATTCAGTCAGTAGCTTCAAACATTTCTAGTATATGAAAAACATGTTTTTCAATGGCAAAAATCAATGAATATTGTAAATGCACAAACAGTAATATCTCCACATTGCAAGGTGCAATTCTGAAATTTTTTGCTTTTTCCTGCTAATCCTAGCATGATAAAGAAGATTCAAAGAGAGTGAGATGCCAGCTCCTTTCATTCAGTCAGTAGCTTCAAACATTTCTGGTATAT
>NW_027371346.1:0-28332 GCF_046119375.1 Phyllobates terribilis
ACTCTCTTTGAATCTTCTTTATCATGCTAAGAGGAGCAGGAAAAAGCAAAAAATTTCAGAATTGCACCTTGCAATGCGGAGAAATTACTGTTTGTGCATTTACAATATTCATTGATTTTTGCCACTGAAAAATGTCCAGAAATGATTGAAGCTACTGACTGAATGAAAGGAGCTGGCATCTCACTCTCTTTGAATCTTCTTTATCATGCTAAGAGGAGCAGGAAAAAGCAAAAAATTTCAGAATTGCGCCTTGCAATGCGGAGAAATTACTGTTTGTGCATTTACAAAATTCATTGATTTTTGCCATTGAAAAACATCATGTTATTCATATACCAGAAATGATTGAAGCTACTGACTGAAGGAAACTAGCTGGCATCTCACTCTCTTTGAATATTCTTTATCATGCTAAGAGGAGCAGGAAAAAGCAAAAAATTTCAGAATTGCACCTTGCAATGCGGAGAAATTACTGTTTGTGCATTTACAATATTCATTGATTTTTGCGATTGAAAAACATCATGTTATTCATATACCAGAAATGATTGAAGCTACTGACTGAATGAAAGGAGCTGGCATCTCACTCTCTTTGAATCTTCTTTATCATGCTAAGAGGAGCAGGAAAAAGCAAAAAATTTCAGAATTGCACCTTGCAATGCGGAGAAATTACAGTTTGTGCATTTACAATATTCATTGATTTTTGCCATTGAAAAACGTCCAGAAATGATTGAAGCTACTGACTGAATGAAAGGAGCTGGCATCTCACTCTCTTTGAATCTTCTTTATCATGCTAAGAGGAGCAGGAAAAAGCAAAAAATTTCAGAATTGCACCTTGCAATGCGGAGAAATTACTGTTTGTGCATTTACAATATTCATTGATTTTTGCCATTGAAAAACGTCCAGAAATGATTGAAGGTACTGACTGAATGAAAGGAGCTGGCATCTCACTCTCTTTGAATCTTCTTTATCATGCTAAGAGGAGCAGGAAAAAGCAAAAAATTTCAGAATTGCACCTTGCAATGCGGAGAAATTACTGTTTGTGCATTTACAATATTCATTGATTTTTGCCATTGAAAAACGTCCAGAAATGATTGAAGCTACTGACTGAATGAAAGGAGCTGGCATCTCACTCTCTTTGAATCTTCTTTATCATGCTAAGAGGAGCAGGAAAAAGCAAAAAATTTCAGAATTGCACCTTGCAATGCGGAGAAATTACTGTTTGTGCATTTACAATATTCATTGATTTTTGCCATTGAAAAATGTCCAGAAATGATTGAAGCTACTGACTGAATGAAAGGAGCTGGCATCTCACTCTCTTTGAATCTTCTTTATCATGCTAAGAGGAGCAGGAAAAAGCAAAAAATTTCAGAATTGCGCCTTGCAATGCGGAGAAATTACTGTTTGTGCATTTACAAAATTCATTGATTTTTGCCATTGAAAAACATCATGTTATTCATATACCAGAAATGATTGAAGCTACTGACTGAAGGAAAGGATCTGGCATCTCACTCTCTTTGAATCTTCTTTATCATGCTTAGAGGAGCAGGAAAAAGCAAAAATTTTTCATATACCAGAAATGTTTGAAGCTACTGACTGAATGAAAGGAGCTGGCATCTCACTCTCTTTGAATCTTCTTTATCATGCTAGGATTAACAGGAAAAAGCTAAAAATTTCAGAATTGCACCGTGCAATGTGGAGATATTACTGTTTGTGCATTTACAATATTCATTGATTTTTGCCATTGAAAAACATGTTTTTCATATACCAGAAATGTTTGAAGCTACTGACTGAATGAAAGGAGCTGGCATCTCACTCTCTTTGAATCTTCTTTATCATGCTAGGATTAGCAGGAAAAAGCAAAAAATTTCAGAATTGCACCTTGCAATGTGGAGATATTACTGTTTGTGCATTTACAATATTCATTGATTTTTGCCATTGAAAAACATGTTTTTCATATACCAGAAATGTTTGAAGCTACTGACTGAATGAAAGGAGCTGGCATCTCACTCTCTTTGAATCTTCTTTATCATGCTAGGATTAGCAGGAAAAAGCAAAAAATTTCAGAATTGCACCTTGCAATGTGGAGATATTACTGTTTGTGCATTTACAATATTCATTGATTTTTGCCATTGAAAAATATGTTTTTCATATACCAGAAATGTTTGAAGCTACTGACTGAATGAAAGGAGCTGGCATCTCACTCTCTTTGAATCTTCTTTATCATGCTAGGATTAACAGGAAAAAGCAAAAAATTTCAGAATTGCACCTTGCAATGTGGAGATATTACTGTTTGTGCATTTACAATATTCATTGATTTTTGCCATTGAAAAACATGTTTTTCATATACCAGAAATGTTTGAAGCTACTGACTGAATGAAAGGAGCTGGCATCTCACTCTCTTTGAATCTTCTTTATCATGCTAGGATTAACAGGAAAAAGCTAAAAATTTCAGAATTGCACCGTGCAATGTGGAGATATTACTGTTTGTGCATTTACAATATTCATTGATTTTTGCCATTGAAAAACATGTTTTTCATATACCAGAAATGTTTGAAGCTACTGACTGAATGAAAGGAGCTGGCATCTCACTCATTTGAATCTTCTTTATCATGCTAGGATTAACAGGAAAAAGCTAAAAATTTCAGAATTGCACCGTGCAATGTGGAGATATTACTGTTTGTGCATTTACAATATTCATTGATTTTTGCCATTGAAAAACATGTTTTTCATATACCAGAAATGTTTGAAGCTACTGACTGAATGAAAGGAGCTGGCATCTCACTCTCTTTGAATCTTCTTTATCATGCTAGGATTAACAGGAAAAAGCAAAAAATTTCAGAATTGCACCTTGCAATGTGGAGATATTACTGTTTGTGCATTTACAATATTCATTGATTTTTGCCATTGAAAAACATGTTTTTCATATACCAGAAATGTTTGAAGCTACTGACTGAATGAAAGGAGCTGGCATCTCACTCTCTTTGAATCTTCTTTATCATGCTAGGATTAACAGGAAAAAGCTAAAAATTTCAGAATTGCACCGTGCAATGTGGAGATATTACTGTTTGTGCATTTACAATATTCATTGATTTTTGCCATTGAAAAACATGTTTTTCATATACCAGAAATGTTTGAAGCTACTGACTGAATGAAAGGAGCTGGCATCTCACTCTCTTTGAATCTTCTTTATCATGCTAGGATTAGCAGGAAAAAGCAAAAAATTTCAGAATTGCACCTTGCAATGTGGAGATATTACTGTTTGTGCATTTACAATATTCATTGATTTTTGCCATTGAAAAACATGTTTTTCATATACCAGAAATGTTTGAAGCTACTGACTGAATGAAAGGAGCTGGCATCTCACTCTCTTTGAATCTTCTTTATCATGCTAGGATTAACAGGAAAAAGCTAAAAATTTCAGAATTGCACCGTGCAATGTGGAGATATTACTGTTTGTGCATTTACAATATTCATTGATTTTTGCCATTGAAAAACATGTTTTTCATATACCAGAAATGTTTGAAGCTACTGACTGAATGAAAGGAGCTGGCATCTCACTCTCTTTGAATCTTCTTTATCATGCTAGGATTAGCAGGAAAAAGCAAAAAATTTCAGAATTGCACCTTGCAATGTGGAGATATTACTGTTTGTGCATTTACAATATTCATTGATTTTTGCCATTGAAAAACATGTTTTTCATATACCAGAAATGTTTGAAGCTACTGACTGAATGAAAGGAGCTGGCATCTCACTCTCTTTGAATCTTCTTTATCATGCTAGGATTAACAGGAAAAAGCAAAAAATTTCAGAATTGCACCTTGCAATGTGGAGATATTACTGTTTGTGCATTTACAATATTCATTGATTTTTGCCATTGAAAAACATGTTTTTCATATACCAGAAATGTTTGAAGCTACTGACTGAATGAAAGGAGCTGGCATCTCACTCTCTTTGAATCTTCTTTATCATGCTAGGATTAACAGGAAAAAGCTAAAAATTTCAGAATTGCACCGTGCAATGTGGAGATATTACTGTTTGTGCATTTACAATATTCATTGATTTTTGCCATTGAAAAACATGTTTTTCATATACCAGAAATGTTTGAAGCTACTGACTGAATGAAAGGAGCTGGCATCTCACTCTCTTTGAATCTTCTTTATCATGCTAGGATTAGCAGGAAAAAGCAAAAAATTTCAGAATTGCACCTTGCAATGTGGAGATATTACTGTTTGTGCATTTACAATATTCATTGATTTTTGCCATTGAAAAACATGTTTTTCATATACCAGAAATGTTTGAAGCTACTGACTGAATGAAAGGAGCTGGCATCTCACTCTCTTTGAATCTTCTTTATCATGCTAGGATTAACAGGAAAAAGCTAAAAATTTCAGAATTGCACCGTGCAATGTGGAGATATTACTGTTTGTGCATTTACAATATTCATTGATTTTTGCCATTGAAAAACATGTTTTTCATATACCAGAAATGTTTGAAGCTACTGACTGAATGAAAGGAGCTGGCATCTCACTCTCTTTGAATCTTCTTTATCATGCTAGGATTAGCAGGAAAAAGCAAAAAATTTCAGAATTGCACCTTGCAATGTGGAGATATTACTGTTTGTGCATTTACAATATTCATTGATTTTTGCCATTGAAAAACATGTTTTTCATATACCAGAAATGTTTGAAGCTACTGACTGAATGAAAGGAGCTGGCATCTCACTCTCTTTGAATCTTCTTTATCATGCTAGGATTAACAGGAAAAAGCAAAAAATTTCAGAATTGCACCTTGCAATGTGGAGATATTACTGTTTGTGCATTTACAATATTCATTGATTTTTGCCATTGAAAAACATGTTTTTCATATACCAGAAATGTTTGAAGCTACTGACTGAATGAAAGGAGCTGGCATCTCACTCTCTTTGAATCTTCTTTATCATGCTAGGATTAACAGGAAAAAGCTAAAAATTTCAGAATTGCACCGTGCAATGTGGAGATATTACTGTTTGTGCATTTACAATATTCATTGATTTTTGCCATTGAAAAACATGTTTTTCATATACCAGAAATGATTGAAGCTACTGACTGAATGAAAGGAGCTGGCATCTCACTCTCTTTGAATCTTTATCATGCTAGGATTAGCAGGAAAAAGCAAAAAATTTCAGAATTGCACCTTGCAATGTGGAGATATTACTGTTTGTGCATTTACAATATTCATTGATTTTTGCCATTGAAAAATATGTTTTTCATATACCAGAAATGTTTGAAGCTACTGACTGAATGAAAGGAGCTGGCATCTCACTCTCTTTGAATCTTCTTTATCATGCTAGGATTAACAGGAAAAAGCAAAAAATTTCAGAATTGCACCTTGCAATGTGGAGATATTACTGTTTGTGCATTTACAATATTCATTGATTTTTGCCATTGAAAAACATGTTTTTCATATACCAGAAATGTTTGAAGCTACTGACTGAATGAAAGGAGCTGGCATCTCACTCTCTTTGAATCTTCTTTATCATGCTAGGATTAACAGGAAAAAGCTAAAAATTTCAGAATTGCACCTTGCAATGTGGAGATATTACTGTTTGTGCATTTACAATATTCATTGATTTTTGCCATTGAAAAACATGTTTTTCATATACCAGAAATGTTTGAAGCTACTGACTGAATGAAAGGAGCTGGCATCTCACTCTCTTTGAATCTTCTTTATCATGCTAGGATTAACAGGAAAAAGCTAAAAATTTCAGAATTGCACCGTGCAATGTGGAGATATTACTGTTTGTGCATTTACAATATTCATTGATTTTTGCCATTGAAAAACATGTTTTTCATATACCAGAAATGTTTGAAGCTACTGACTGAATGAAAGGAGCTGGCATCTCACTCTCTTTGAATCTTCTTTATCATGCTAGGATTAGCAGGAAAAAGCAAAAAATTTCAGAATTGCACCTTGCAATGTGGAGATATTACTGTTTGTGCATTTACAATATTCATTGATTTTTGCCATTGAAAAACATGTTTTTCATATACCAGAAATGTTTGAAGCTACTGACTGAATGAAAGGAGCTGGCATCTCACTCTCTTTGAATCTTCTTTATCATGCTAGGATTAACAGGAAAAAGCTAAAAATTTCAGAATTGCACCGTGCAATGTGGAGATATTACTGTTTGTGCATTTACAATATTCATTGATTTTTGCCATTGAAAAACATGTTTTTCATATACCAGAAATGTTTGAAGCTACTGACTGAATGAAAGGAGCTGGCATCTCACTCTCTTTGAATCTTCTTTATCATGCTAGGATTAGCAGGAAAAAGCAAAAAATTTCAGAATTGCACCTTGCAATGTGGAGATATTACTGTTTGTGCATTTACAATATTCATTGATTTTTGCCATTGAAAAACATGTTTTTCATATACCAGAAATGTTTGAAGCTACTGACTGAATGAAAGGAGCTGGCATCTCACTCTCTTTGAATCTTCTTTATCATGCTAGGATTAACAGGAAAAAGCAAAAAATTTCAGAATTGCACCTTGCAATGTGGAGATATTACTGTTTGTGCATTTACAATATTCATTGATTTTTGCCATTGAAAAACATGTTTTTCATATACCAGAAATGTTTGAAGCTACTGACTGAATGAAAGGAGCTGGCATCTCACTCTCTTTGAATCTTCTTTATCATGCTAGGATTAACAGGAAAAAGCTAAAAATTTCAGAATTGCACCGTGCAATGTGGAGATATTACTGTTTGTGCATTTACAATATTCATTGATTTTTGCCATTGAAAAACATGTTTTTCATATACCAGAAATGTTTGAAGCTACTGACTGAATGAAAGGAGCTGGCATCTCACTCTCTTTGAATCTTCTTTATCATGCTAGGATTAGCAGGAAAAAGCAAAAAATTTCAGAATTGCACCTTGCAATGTGGAGATATTACTGTTTGTGCATTTACAATATTCATTGATTTTTGCCATTGAAAAACATGTTTTTCATATACCAGAAATGTTTGAAGCTACTGACTGAATGAAAGGAGCTTGGCATCTCACTCTCTTTGAATCTTCTTTATCATGCTAGGATTAACAGGAAAAAGCTAAAAATTTCAGAATTGCACCGTGCAATGTGGAGATATTACTGTTTGTGCATTTACAATATTCATTGATTTTTGCCATTGAAAAACATGTTTTTCATATACCAGAAATGTTTGAAGCTACTGACTGAATGAAAGGAGCTGGCATCTCACTCTCTTTGAATCTTCTTTATCATGCTAGGATTAGCAGGAAAAAGCAAAAAATTTCAGAATTGCACCTTGCAATGTGGAGATATTACTGTTTGTGCATTTACAATATTCATTGATTTTTGCCATTGAAAAACATGTTTTTCATATACCAGAAATGTTTGAAGCTACTGACTGAATGAAAGGAGCTGGCATCTCACTCTCTTTGAATCTTCTTTATCATGCTAGGATTAACAGGAAAAAGCAAAAAATTTCAGAATTGCACCTTGCAATGTGGAGATATTACTGTTTGTGCATTTACAATATTCATTGATTTTTGCCATTGAAAAACATGTTTTTCATATACCAGAAATGTTTGAAGCTACTGACTGAATGAAAGGAGCTGGCATCTCACTCTCTTTGAATCTTCTTTATCATGCTAGGATTAACAGGAAAAAGCTAAAAATTTCAGAATTGCACCGTGCAATGTGGAGATATTACTGTTTGTGCATTTACAATATTCATTGATTTTTGCCATTGAAAAACATGTTTTTCATATACCAGAAATGATTGAAGCTACTGACTGAATGAAAGGAGCTGGCATCTCACTCTCTTTGAATCTTCTTTATCATGCTAGGATTAGCAGGAAAAAGCAAAAAATTTCAGAATTGCACCTTGCAATGTGGAGATATTACTGTTTGTGCATTTACAATATTCATTGATTTTTGCCATTGAAAAACATGTTTTTCATATACCAGAAATGTTTGAAGCTACTGACTGAATGAAAGGAGCTGGCATCTCACTCTCTTTGAATCTTCTTTATCATGCTAGGATTAACAGGAAAAAGCTAAAAATTTCAGAATTGCACCGTGCAATGTGGAGATATTACTGTTTGTGCATTTACAATATTCATTGATTTTTGCCATTGAAAAACATGTTTTTCATATACCAGAAATGTTTGAAGCTACTGACTGAATGAAAGGAGCTGGCATCTCACTCTCTTTGAATCTTCTTTATCATGCTAGGATTAGCAGGAAAAAGCAAAAAATTTCAGAATTGCGCCTTGCAATGTGGAGATATTACTGTTTGTGCATTTACAATATTCATTGATTTTTGCCATTGAAAAACATGTTTTTCATATACCAGAAATGTTTGAAGCTACTGACTGAATGAAAGGAGCTGGCATCTCACTCTCTTTGAATCTTCTTTATCATGCTAGGATTAACAGGAAAAAGCTAAAAATTTCAGAATTGCACCGTGCAATGTGGAGATATTACTGTTTGTGCATTTACAATATTCATTGATTTTTGCCATTGAAAAACATGTTTTTCATATACCAGAAATGTTTGAAGCTACTGACTGAATGAAAGGAGCTGGCATCTCACTCTCTTTGAATCTTCTTTATCATGCTAGGATTAGCAGGAAAAAGCAAAAAATTTCAGAATTGCACCTTGCAATGTGGAGATATTACTGTTTGTGCATTTACAATATTCATTGATTTTTGCCATTGAAAAACATGTTTTTCATATACCAGAAATGTTTGAAGCTACTGACTGAATGAAAGGAGCTGGCATCTCACTCTCTTTGAATCTTCTTTATCATGCTAGGATTAACAGGAAAAAGCAAAAAATTTCAGAATTGCACCTTGCAATGTGGAGATATTACTGTTTGTGCATTTACAATATTCATTGATTTTTGCCATTGAAAAACATGTTTTTCATATACCAGAAATGTTTGAAGCTACTGACTGAATGAAAGGAGCTGGCATCTCACTCTCTTTGAATCTTCTTTATCATGCTAGGATTAACAGGAAAAAGCTAAAAATTTCAGAATTGCACCGTGCAATGTGGAGATATTACTGTTTGTGCATTTACAATATTCATTGATTTTTGCCATTGAAAAACATGTTTTTCATATACCAGAAATGTTTGAAGCTACTGACTGAATGAAAGGAGCTGGCATCTCACTCTCTTTGAATCTTCTTTATCATGCTAGGATTAGCAGGAAAAAGCAAAAAATTTCAGAATTGCACCTTGCAATGTGGAGATATTACTGTTTGTGCATTTACAATATTCATTGATTTTTGCCATTGAAAAACATGTTTTTCATATACCAGAAATGTTTGAAGCTACTGACTGAATGAAAGGAGCTGGCATCTCACTCTCTTTGAATCTTCTTTATCATGCTAGGATTAACAGGAAAAAGCTAAAAATTTCAGAATTGCACCGTGCAATGTGGAGATATTACTGTTTGTGCATTTACAATATTCATTGATTTTTGCCATTGAAAAACATGTTTTTCATATACCAGAAATGTTTGAAGCTACTGACTGAATGAAAGGAGCTGGCATCTCACTCTCTTTGAATCTTCTTTATCATGCTAGGATTAGCAGGAAAAAGCAAAAAATTTCAGAATTGCACCTTGCAATGTGGAGATATTACTGTTTGTGCATTTACAATATTCATTGATTTTTGCCATTGAAAAACATGTTTTTCATATACCAGAAATGTTTGAAGCTACTGACTGAATGAAAGGAGCTGGCATCTCACTCTCTTTGAATCTTCTTTATCATGCTAGGATTAACAGGAAAAAGCAAAAAATTTCAGAATTGCACCTTGCAATGTGGAGATATTACTGTTTGTGCATTTACAATATTCATTGATTTTTGCCATTGAAAAACATGTTTTTCATATACCAGAAATGTTTGAAGCTACTGACTGAATGAAAGGAGCTGGCATCTCACTCTCTTTGAATCTTCTTTATCATGCTAGGATTAACAGGAAAAAGCTAAAAATTTCAGAATTGCACCGTGCAATGTGGAGATATTACTGTTTGTGCATTTACAATATTCATTGATTTTTGCCATTGAAAAACATGTTTTTCATATACCAGAAATGATTGAAGCTACTGACTGAATGAAAGGAGCTGGCATCTCACTCTCTTTGAATCTTTATCATGCTAGGATTAGCAGGAAAAAGCAAAAAATTTCAGAATTGCACCTTGCAATGTGGAGATATTACTGTTTGTGCATTTACAATATTCATTGATTTTTGCCATTGAAAAATATGTTTTTCATATACCAGAAATGTTTGAAGCTACTGACTGAATGAAAGGAGCTGGCATCTCACTCTCTTTGAATCTTCTTTATCATGCTAGGATTAACAGGAAAAAGCAAAAAATTTCAGAATTGCACCTTGCAATGTGGAGATATTACTGTTTGTGCATTTACAATATTCATTGATTTTTGCCATTGAAAAACATGTTTTTCATATACCAGAAATGTTTGAAGCTACTGACTGAATGAAAGGAGCTGGCATCTCACTCATTTGAATCTTCTTTATCATGCTAGGATTAACAGGAAAAAGCTAAAAATTTCAGAATTGCACCGTGCAATGTGGAGATATTACTGTTTGTGCATTTACAATATTCATTGATTTTTGCCATTGAAAAACATGTTTTTCATATACCAGAAATGTTTGAAGCTACTGACTGAATGAAAGGAGCTGGCATCTCACTCTCTTTGAATCTTCTTTATCATGCTAGGATTAACAGGAAAAAGCAAAAAATTTCAGAATTGCACCTTGCAATGTGGAGATATTACTGTTTGTGCATTTACAATATTCATTGATTTTTGCCATTGAAAAACATGTTTTTCATATACCAGAAATGTTTGAAGCTACTGACTGAATGAAAGGAGCTGGCATCTCACTCTCTTTGAATCTTCTTTATCATGCTAGGATTAACAGGAAAAAGCTAAAAATTTCAGAATTGCACCGTGCAATGTGGAGATATTACTGTTTGTGCATTTACAATATTCATTGATTTTTGCCATTGAAAAACATGTTTTTCATATACCAGAAATGTTTGAAGCTACTGACTGAATGAAAGGAGCTGGCATCTCACTCTCTTTGAATCTTCTTTATCATGCTAGGATTAGCAGGAAAAAGCAAAAAATTTCAGAATTGCACCTTGCAATGTGGAGATATTACTGTTTGTGCATTTACAATATTCATTGATTTTTGCCATTGAAAAACATGTTTTTCATATACCAGAAATGTTTGAAGCTACTGACTGAATGAAAGGAGCTGGCATCTCACTCTCTTTGAATCTTCTTTATCATGCTAGGATTAACAGGAAAAAGCTAAAAATTTCAGAATTGCACCGTGCAATGTGGAGATATTACTGTTTGTGCATTTACAATATTCATTGATTTTTGCCATTGAAAAACATGTTTTTCATATACCAGAAATGTTTGAAGCTACTGACTGAATGAAAGGAGCTGGCATCTCACTCTCTTTGAATCTTCTTTATCATGCTAGGATTAGCAGGAAAAAGCAAAAAATTTCAGAATTGCACCTTGCAATGTGGAGATATTACTGTTTGTGCATTTACAATATTCATTGATTTTTGCCATTGAAAAACATGTTTTTCATATACCAGAAATGTTTGAAGCTACTGACTGAATGAAAGGAGCTGGCATCTCACTCTCTTTGAATCTTCTTTATCATGCCAGGATTAACAGGAAAAAGCAAAAAATTTCAGAATTGCACCTTGCAATGTGGAGATATTACTGTTTGTGCATTTATACAATTATTCATTGATTTTTGCCATTGAAAAACATGTTTTCATATACCGAAAATGTTTGAAGCTACTGACTGAATGAAAGGAGCTGGCATCTCACTCTCTTTGAATCTTCTTTATCATGCTAGGATTAACAGGAAAAAGCTAAAAATTTCAGAATTGCACCGTGCAATGTGGAGATATTACTGTTTGTGCATTTACAATATTCATTGATTTTTGCCATTGAAAAACATGTTTTTCATATACCAGAAATGTTTGAAGCTACTGACTGAATGAAAGGAGCTGGCATCTCACTCTCTTGAATCTTCTTTATCATGCTAGGATTAGCAGGAAAAAGCAAAAAATTTCAGAATTGCACCTTGCAATGTGGAGATATTACTGTTTGTGCATTTACAATATTCATTGATTTTTGCCATTGAAAAACATGTTTTTCATATACCAGAAATGTTTGAAGCTACTGACTGAATGAAAGGAGCTGGCATCTCACTCTCTTTGAATCTTCTTTATCATGCTAGGATTAACAGGAAAAAGCTAAAAATTTCAGAATTGCACCGTGCAATGTGGAGATATTACTGTTTGTGCATTTACAATATTCATTGATTTTTGCCATTGAAAAACATGTTTTTCATATACCAGAAATGTTTGAAGCTACTGACTGAATGAAAGGAGCTGGCATCTCACTCTCTTTGAATCTTCTTTATCATGCTAGGATTAGCAGGAAAAAGCAAAAAATTTCAGAATGCTCCTTGCAATGTGGAGATATTACTGTTTGTGCATTTACAATATTCATTGATTTTTGCCATTGAAAAACATGTTTTTCATATACCAGAAATGTTTGAAGCTACTGACTGAATGAAAGGAGCTGGCATCTCACTCTCTTTGAATCTTCTTTATCATGCTAGGATTAACAGGAAAAAGCAAAAAATTTCAGAATTGCACCTTGCAATGTGGAGATATTACTGTTTGTGCATTTACAATATTCATTGATTTTTGCCATTGAAAAACATGTTTTTCATATACCAGAAATGTTTGAAGCTACTGACTGAATGAAAGGAGCTGGCATCTCACTCTCTTTGAATCTTCTTTATCATGCTAGGATTAACAGGAAAAAGCTAAAAATTTCAGAATTGCACCGTGCAATGTGGAGATATTACTGTTTGTGCATTTACAATATTCATTGATTTTTGCCATTGAAAAACATGTTTTTCATATACCAGAAATGATTGAAGCTACTGACTGAATGAAAGGAGCTGGCATCTCACTCTCTTTGAATCTTCTTTATCATGCTAGGATTAGCAGGAAAAAGCAAAAAATTTCAGAATTGCACCTTGCAATGTGGAGATATTACTGTTTGTGCATTTACAATATTCATTGATTTTTGCCATTGAAAAACATGTTTTTCATATACCAGAAATGTTTGAAGCTACTGACTGAATGAAAGGAGCTGGCATCTCACTCTCTTTGAATCTTCTTTATCATGCTAGGATTAGCAGGAAAAAGCAAAAAATTTCAGAATTGCACCTTGCAATGTGGAGATATTACTGTTTGTGCATTTACAATATTCATTGATTTTTGCCATTGAAAAACATGTTTTTCATATACCAGAAATGTTTGAAGCTACTGACTGAATGAAAGGAGCTGGCATCTCACTCTCTTTGAATCTTCTTTATCATGCTAGGATTAACAGGAAAAAGCTAAAAATTTCAGAATTGCACCGTGCAATGTGGAGATATTACTGTTTGTGCATTTACAATATTCATTGATTTTTGCCATTGAAAAACATGTTTTTCATATACCAGAAATGTTTGAAGCTACTGACTGAATGAAAGGAGCTGGCATCTCACTCTCTTTGAATCTTCTTTATCATGCTAGGATTAGCAGGAAAAAGCAAAAAATTTCAGAATTGCACCTTGCAATGTGGAGATATTACTGTTTGTGCATTTACAATATTCATTGATTTTTGCCATTGAAAAACATGTTTTTCATATACCAGAAATGTTTGAAGCTACTGACTGAATGAAAGGAGCTGGCATCTCACTCTCTTTGAATCTTCTTTATCATGCTAGGATTAACAGGAAAAAGCTAAAAATTTCAGAATTGCACCGTGCAATGTGGAGATATTACTGTTTGTGCATTTACAATATTCATTGATTTTTGCCATTGAAAAACATGTTTTTCATATACCAGAAATGATTGAAGCTACTGACTGAATGAAAGGAGCTGGCATCTCACTCTCTTTGAATCTTCTTTATCATGCTAGGATTAGCAGGAAAAAGCAAAAAATTTCAGAATTGCACCTTGCAATGTGGAGATATTACTGTTTGTGCATTTACAATATTCATTGATTTTTGCCATTGAAAAACATGTTTTTCATATACCAGAAATGTTTGAAGCTACTGACTGAATGAAAGGAGCTGGCATCTCACTCTCTTTGAATCTTCTTTATCATGCTAGGATTAGCAGGAAAAAGCAAAAAATTTCAGAATTGCACCTTGCAATGTGGAGATATTACTGTTTGTGCATTTACAATATTCATTGATTTTTGCCATTGAAAAACATGTTTTTCATATACCAGAAATGTTTGAAGCTACTGACTGAATGAAAGGAGCTGGCATCTCACTCTCTTTGAATCTTCTTTATCATGCTAGGATTAACAGGAAAAAGCTAAAAATTTCAGAATTGCACCGTGCAATGTGGAGATATTACTGTTTGTGCATTTACAATATTCATTGATTTTTGCCATTGAAAAACATGTTTTTCATATACCAGAAATGTTTGAAGCTACTGACTGAATGAAAGGAGCTGGCATCTCACTCTCTTTGAATCTTCTTTATCATGCTAGGATTAGCAGGAAAAAGCAAAAAATTTCAGAATTGCACCTTGCAATGTGGAGATATTACTGTTTGTGCATTTACAATATTCATTGATTTTTGCCTTTGAAAAACATGTTTTTCATATACCAGAAATGTTTGAAGCTACTGACTGAATGAAAGGAGCTGGCATCTCACTCTCTTTGAATCTTCTTTATCATGCTAGGATTAACAGGAAAAAGCTAAAAATTTCAGAATTGCACCGTGCAATGTGGAGATATTACTGTTTGTGCATTTACAATATTCATTGATTTTTGCCATTGAAAAACATGTTTTTCATATACCAGAAATGTTTGAAGCTACTGACTGAATGAAAGGAGCTGGCATCTCACTCTCTTTGAATCTTCTTTATCATGCTAGGATTAGCAGGAAAAAGCAAAAAATTTCAGAATTGCACCTTGCAATGTGGAGATATTACTGTTTGTGCATTTACAATATTCATTGATTTTTGCCATTGAAAAACATGTTTTTCATATACCAGAAATGTTTGAAGCTACTGACTGAATGAAAGGAGCTGGCATCTCACTCTCTTTGAATCTTCTTTATCATGCTAGGATTAACAGGAAAAAGCTAAAAATTTCAGAATTGCACCTTGCAATGTGGAGATATTACTGTTTGTGCATTTACAATATTCATTGATTTTTGCCATTGAAAAACATGTTTTTCATATACCAGAAATGTTTGAAGCTACTGACTGAATGAAAGGAGCTGGCATCTCACTCTCTTTGAATCTTCTTTATCATGCTAGGATTAGCAGGAAAAAGCAAAAAATTTCAGAATTGCACCTTGCAATGTGGAGATATTACTGTTTGTGCATTTACAATATTCATTGATTTTTGCCATTGAAAAACGTTTTTCATATACCAGAAATGTTTGAAGCTACTGACTGAATGAAAGGAGCTGGCATCTCACTCTCTTTGAATCTTCTTTATCATGCTAGGATTAACAGGAAAAAGCTAAAAATTTCAGAATTGCACCGTGCAATGTGGAGATATTACTGTTTGTGCATTTACAATATTCATTGATTTTTGCCATTGAAAAACATGTTTTTCATATACCAGAAATGTTTGAAGCTACTGACTGAATGAAAGGAGCTGGCATCTCACTCTCTTTGAATCTTCTTTATCATGCTAGGATTAGCAGGAAAAAGCAAAAAATTTCAGAATTGCACCTTGCAATGTGGAGATATTACTGTTTGTGCATTTACAATATTCATTGATTTTTGCCATTGAAAAACATGTTTTTCATATACCAGAAATGTTTGAAGCTACTGACTGAATGAAAGGAGCTGGCATCTCACTCTTTGAATCTTCTTTATCATGCTAGGATTAACAGGAAAAAGCTAAAAATTTCAGAATTGCACCGTGCAATGTGGAGATATTACTGTTTGTGCATTTACAATATTCATTGATTTTTGCCATTGAAAAACATGTTTTTCATATACCAGAAATGTTTGAAGCTACTGACTGAATGAAAGGAGCTGGCATCTCACTCTCTTTGAATCTTCTTTATCATGCTAGGATTAGCAGGAAAAAGCAAAAAATTTCAGAATTGCACCTTGCAATGTGGAGATATTACTGTTTGTGCATTTACAATATTCATTGATTTTTGCCATTGAAAAACATGTTTTTCATATACCAGAAATGTTTGAAGCTACTGACTGAATGAAAGGAGCTGGCATCTCACTCTCTTTGAATCTTCTTTATCATGCTAGGATTAACAGGAAAAAGCTAAAAATTTCAGAATTGCACCGTGCAATGTGGAGATATTACTGTTTGTGCATTTACAATATTCATTGATTTTTGCCATTGAAAAACATGTTTTTCATATACCAGAAATGTTTGAAGCTACTGACTGAATGAAAGGAGCTGGCATCTCACTCTTTGAATCTTCTTTATCATGCTAGGATTAGCAGGAAAAAGCAAAAAATTTCAGAATTGCACCTTGCAATGTGGAGATATTACTGTTTGTGCATTTACAATATTCATTGATTTTTGCCATTGAAAAACATGTTTTTCATATACCAGAAATGTTTGAAGCTACTGACTGAATGAAAGGAGCTGGCATCTCACTCTCTTTGAATCTTCTTTATCATGCTAGGATTAACAGGAAAAAGCTAAAAATTTCAGAATTGCACCGTGCAATGTGGAGATATTACTGTTTGTGCATTTACAATATTCATTGATTTTTGCCATTGAAAAACATGTTTTTCATATACCAGAAATGTTTGAAGCTACTGACTGAATGAAAGGAGCTGGCATCTCACTCTCTTTGAATCTTCTTTATCATGCTAGGATTAGCAGGAAAAAGCAAAAAATTTCAGAATTGCACCTTGCAATGTGGAGATATTACTGTTTGTGCATTTACAATATTCATTGATTTTTGCCATTGAAAAACATGTTTTTCATATACCAGAAATGTTTGAAGCTACTGACTGAATGAAAGGAGCTGGCATCTCACTCTCTTTGAATCTTCTTTATCATGCTAGGATTAACAGGAAAAAGCAAAAAATTTCAGAATTGCACCTTGCAATGTGGAGATATTACTGTTTGTGCATTTACAATATTCATTGATTTTTGCCATTGAAAAATATGTTTTTCATATACCAGAAATGTTTGAAGCTACTGACTGAATGAAAGGAGCTGGCATCTCACTCTCTTTGAATCTTCTTTATCATGCTAGGATTAACAGGAAAAAGCAAAAAATTTCAGAATTGCACCTTGCAATGTGGAGATATTACTGTTTGTGCATTTACAATATTCATTGATTTTTGCCATTGAAAAACATGTTTTTCATATACCAGAAATGTTTGAAGCTACTGACTGAATGAAAGGAGCTGGCATCTCACTCTCTTTGAATCTTCTTTATCATGCTAGGATTAACAGGAAAAAGCTAAAAATTTCAGAATTGCACCGTGCAATGTGGAGATATTACTGTTTGTGCATTTACAATATTCATTGATTTTTGCCATTGAAAAACATGTTTTTCATATACCAGAAATGTTTGAAGCTACTGACTGAATGAAAGGAGCTGGCATCTCACTCATTTGAATCTTCTTTATCATGCTAGGATTAACAGGAAAAAGCTAAAAATTTCAGAATTGCACCGTGCAATGTGGAGATATTACTGTTTGTGCATTTACAATATTCATTGATTTTTGCCATTGAAAAACATGTTTTTCATATACCAGAAATGTTTGAAGCTACTGACTGAATGAAAGGAGCTGGCATCTCACTCTCTTTGAATCTTCTTTATCATGCTAGGATTAACAGGAAAAAGCAAAAAATTTCAGAATTGCACCTTGCAATGTGGAGATATTACTGTTTGTGCATTTATAATATTCATTGATTTTTGCCATTGAAAAACATGTTTTTCATATACCAGAAATGTTTGAAGCTACTGACTGAATGAAAGGAGCTGGCATCTCACTCTCTTTGAATCTTCTTTATCATGCTAGGATTAACAGGAAAAAGCTAAAAATTTCAGAATTGCACCGTGCAATGTGGAGATATTACTGTTTGTGCATTTACAATATTCATTGATTTTTGCCATTGAAAAACATGTTTTTCATATACCAGAAATGTTTGAAGCTACTGACTGAATGAAAGGAGCTGGCATCTCACTCTCTTTGAATCTTCTTTATCATGCTAGGATTAGCAGGAAAAAGCAAAAAATTTCAGAATTGCACCTTGCAATGTGGAGATATTACTGTTTGTGCATTTACAATATTCATTGATTTTTGCCATTGAAAAACATGTTTTTCATATACCAGAAATGTTTGAAGCTACTGACTGAATGAAAGGAGCTGGCATCTCACTCTCTTTGAATCTTCTTTATCATGCTAGGATTAACAGGAAAAAGCTAAAAATTTCAGAATTGCACCGTGCAATGTGGAGATATTACTGTTTGTGCATTTACAATATTCATTGATTTTTGCCATTGAAAAACATGTTTTTCATATACCAGAAATGTTTGAAGCTACTGACTGAATGAAAGGAGCTGGCATCTCACTCTCTTTGAATCTTCTTTATCATGCTAGGATTAGCAGGAAAAAGCAAAAAATTTCAGAATTGCACCTTGCAATGTGGAGATATTACTGTTTGTGCATTTACAATATTCATTGATTTTTGCCATTGAAAAACATGTTTTTCATATACCAGAAATGTTTGAAGCTACTGACTGAATGAAAGGAGCTGGCATCTCACTCTCTTTGAATCTTCTTTATCATGCTAGGATTAACAGGAAAAAGCAAAAAATTTCAGAATTGCACCTTGCAATGTGGAGATATTACTGTTTGTGCATTTACAATATTCATTGATTTTTGCCATTGAAAAACATGTTTTTCATATACCAGAAATGTTTGAAGCTACTGACTGAATGAAAGGAGCTGGCATCTCACTCTCTTTGAATCTTCTTTATCATGCTAGGATTAACAGGAAAAAGCTAAAAATTTCAGAATTGCACCGTGCAATGTGGAGATATTACTGTTTGTGCATTTACAATATTCATTGATTTTTGCCATTGAAAAACATGTTTTTCATATACCAGAAATGTTTGAAGCTACTGACTGAATGAAAGGAGCTGGCATCTCACTCATTTGAATCTTCTTTATCATGCTAGGATTAACAGGAAAAAGCTAAAAATTTCAGAATTGCACCGTGCAATGTGGAGATATTACTGTTTGTGCATTTACAATATTCATTGATTTTTGCCATTGAAAAACATGTTTTTCATATACCAGAAATGTTTGAAGCTACTGACTGAATGAAAGGAGCTGGCATCTCACTCTCTTTGAATCTTCTTTATCATGCTAGGATTAACAGGAAAAAGCAAAAAATTTCAGAATTGCACCTTGCAATGTGGAGATATTACTGTTTGTGCATTTACAATATTCATTGATTTTTGCCATTGAAAAACATGTTTTTCATATACCAGAAATGTTTGAAGCTACTGACTGAATGAAAGGAGCTGGCATCTCACTCTCTTTGAATCTTCTTTATCATGCTAGGATTAACAGGAAAAAGCTAAAAATTTCAGAATTGCACCGTGCAATGTGGAGATATTACTGTTTGTGCATTTACAATATTCATTGATTTTTGCCATTGAAAAACATGTTTTTCATATACCAGAAATGTTTGAAGCTACTGACTGAATGAAAGGAGCTGGCATCTCACTCTCTTTGAATCTTCTTTATCATGCTAGGATTAGCAGGAAAAAGCAAAAAATTTCAGAATTGCACCTTGCAATGTGGAGATATTACTGTTTGTGCATTTACAATATTCATTGATTTTTGCCATTGAAAAACATGTTTTTCATATACCAGAAATGTTTGAAGCTACTGACTGAATGAAAGGAGCTGGCATCTCACTCTCTTTGAATCTTCTTTATCATGCTAGGATTAACAGGAAAAAGCTAAAAATTTCAGAATTGCACCGTGCAATGTGGAGATATTACTGTTTGTGCATTTACAATATTCATTGATTTTTGCCATTGAAAAACATGTTTTTCATATACCAGAAATGTTTGAAGCTACTGACTGAATGAAAGGAGCTGGCATCTCACTCTCTTTGAATCTTCTTTATCATGCTAGGATTAGCAGGAAAAAGCAAAAAATTTCAGAATTGCACCTTGCAATGTGGAGATATTACTGTTTGTGCATTTACAATATTCATTGATTTTTGCCATTGAAAAACATGTTTTTCATATACCAGAAATGTTTGAAGCTACTGACTGAATGAAAGGAGCTGGCATCTCACTCTCTTTGAATCTTCTTTATCATGCTAGGATTAACAGGAAAAAGCAAAAAATTTCAGAATTGCACCTTGCAATGTGGAGATATTACTGTTTGTGCATTTACAATATTCATTGATTTTTGCCATTGAAAAACATGTTTTTCATATACCAGAAATGTTTGAAGCTACTGACTGAATGAAAGGAGCTGGCATCTCACTCTCTTTGAATCTTCTTTATCATGCTAGGATTAACAGGAAAAAGCTAAAAATTTCAGAATTGCACCGTGCAATGTGGAGATATTACTGTTTGTGCATTTACAATATTCATTGATTTTTGCCATTGAAAAACATGTTTTTCATATACCAGAAATGTTTGAAGCTACTGACTGAATGAAAGGAGCTGGCATCTCACTCTCTTTGAATCTTCTTTATCATGCTAGGATTAGCAGGAAAAAGCAAAAAATTTCAGAATTGCACCTTGCAATGTGGAGATATTACTGTTTGTGCATTTACAATATTCATTGATTTTTGCCATTGAAAAACATGTTTTTCATATACCAGAAATGTTTGAAGCTACTGACTGAATGAAAGGAGCTGGCATCTCACTCTCTTTGAATCTTCTTTATCATGCTAGGATTAACAGGAAAAAGCAAAAAATTTCAGAATTGCACCTTGCAATGTGGAGATATTACTGTTTGTGCATTTACAATATTCATTGATTTTTGCCATTGAAAAACATGTTTTTCATATACCAGAAATGATTGAAGCTACTGACTGAATGAAAGGAGCTGGCATCTCACTCTCTTTGAATCTTCTTTATCATGCTAGGATTAGCAGGAAAAAGCAAAAAATTTCAGAATTGCACCTTGCAATGTGGAGATATTACTGTTTGTGCATTTACAATATTCATTGATTTTTGCCATTGAAAAACATGTTTTTCATATACCAGAAATGTTTGAAGCTACTGACTGAATGAAAGGAGCTGGCATCTCACTCTCTTTGAATCTTCTTTATCATGCTAGGATTAGCAGGAAAAAGCAAAAAATTTCAGAATTGCACCTTGCAATGTGGAGATATTACTGTTTGTGCATTTACAATATTCATTGATTTTTGCCATTGAAAAACATGTTTTTCATATACCAGAAATGTTTGAAGCTACTGACTGAATGAAAGGAGCTGGCATCTCACTCTCTTTGAATCTTCTTTATCATGCTAGGATTAACAGGAAAAAGCTAAAAATTTCAGAATTGCACCGTGCAATGTGGAGATATTACTGTTTGTGCATTTACAATATTCATTGATTTTTGCCATTGAAAAACATGTTTTTCATATACCAGAAATGATTGAAGCTACTGACTGAATGAAAGGAGCTGGCATCTCACTCTCTTTGAATCTTCTTTATCATGCTAGGATTAGCAGGAAAAAGCAAAAAATTTCAGAATTGCACCTTGCAATGTGGAGATATTACTGTTTGTGCATTTACAATATTCATTGATTTTTGCCATTGAAAAACATGTTTTTCATATACCAGAAATGTTTGAAGCTACTGACTGAATGAAAGGAGCTGGCATCTCACTCTCTTTGAATCTTCTTTATCATGCTAGGATTAACAGGAAAAAGCTAAAAATTTCAGAATTGCACCGTGCAATGTGGAGATATTACTGTTTGTGCATTTACAATATTCATTGATTTTTGCCATTGAAAAACATGTTTTTCATATACCAGAAATGATTGAAGCTACTGACTGAATGAAAGGAGCTGGCATCTCACTCTCTTTGAATCTTCTTTATCATGCTAGGATTAGCAGGAAAAAGCAAAAAATTTCAGAATTGCACCTTGCAATGTGGAGATATTACTGTTTGTGCATTTACAATATTCATTGATTTTTGCCATTGAAAAACATGTTTTTCATATACCAGAAATGTTTGAAGCTACTGACTGAATGAAAGGAGCTGGCATCTCACTCTCTTTGAATCTTCTTTATCATGCTAGGATTAGCAGGAAAAAGCAAAAAATTTCAGAATTGCACCTTGCAATGTGGAGATATTACTGTTTGTGCATTTACAATATTCATTGATTTTTGCCATTGAAAAACATGTTTTTCATATACCAGAAATGTTTGAAGCTACTGACTGAATGAAAGGAGCTGGCATCTCACTCTCTTTGAATCTTCTTTATCATGCTAGGATTAACAGGAAAAAGCTAAAAATTTCAGAATTGCACCGTGCAATGTGGAGATATTACTGTTTGTGCATTTACAATATTCATTGATTTTTGCCATTGAAAAACATGTTTTTCATATACCAGAAATGATTGAAGCTACTGACTGAATGAAAGGAGCTGGCATCTCACTCTCTTTGAATCTTCTTTATCATGCTAGGATTAGCAGGAAAAAGCAAAAAATTTCAGAATTGCACCTTGCAATGTGGAGATATTACTGTTTGTGCATTTACAATATTCATTGATTTTTGCCATTGAAAAACATGTTTTTCATATACCAGAAATGTTTGAAGCTACTGACTGAATGAAAGGAGCTGGCATCTCACTCTCTTTGAATCTTCTTTATCATGCTAGGATTAACAGGAAAAAGCTAAAAATTTCAGAATTGCACCGTGCAATGTGGAGATATTACTGTTTGTGCATTTACAATATTCATTGATTTTTGCCATTGAAAAACATGTTTTTCATATACCAGAAATGATTGAAGCTACTGACTGAATGAAAGGAGCTGGCATCTCACTCTCTTTGAATCTTCTTTATCATGCTAGGATTAGCAGGAAAAAGCAAAAAATTTCAGAATTGCACCTTGCAATGTGGAGATATTACTGTTTGTGCATTTACAATATTCATTGATTTTTGCCATTGAAAAACATGTTTTTCATATACCAGAAATGTTTGAAGCTACTGACTGAATGAAAGGAGCTGGCATCTCACTCTCTTTGAATCTTCTTTATCATGCTAGGATTAACAGGAAAAAGCTAAAAATTTCAGAATTGCACCGTGCAATGTGGAGATATTACTGTTTGTGCATTTACAATATTCATTGATTTTTGCCATTGAAAAACATGTTTTTCATATACCAGAAATGTTTGAAGCTACTGACTGAATGAAAGGAGCTGGCATCTCACTCTTTGAATCTTCTTTATCATGCTAGGATTAGCAGGAAAAAGCAAAAAATTTCAGAATTGCACCTTGCAATGTGGAGATATTACTGTTTGTGCATTTACAATATTCATTGATTTTTGCCATTGAAAAACATGTTTTTCATATACCAGAAATGTTTGAAGCTACTGACTGAATGAAAGGAGCTGGCATCTCACTCTCTTTGAATCTTCTTTATCATGCTAGGATTAACAGGAAAAAGCTAAAAATTTCAGAATTGCACCGTGCAATGTGGAGATATTACTGTTTGTGCATTTACAATATTCATTGATTTTTGCCATTGAAAAACATGTTTTTCATATACCAGAAATGTTTGAAGCTACTGACTGAATGAAAGGAGCTGGCATCTCACTCTCTTTGAATCTTCTTTATCATGCTAGGATTAGCAGGAAAAAGCAAAAAATTTCAGAATTGCACCTTGCAATGTGGAGATATTACTGTTTGTGCATTTACAATATTCATTGATTTTTGCCATTGAAAAACATGTTTTTCATATACCAGAAATGTTTGAAGCTACTGACTGAATGAAAGGAGCTGGCATCTCACTCTCTTTGAATCTTCTTTATCATGCTAGGATTAACAGGAAAAAGCAAAAAATTTCAGAATTGCACCTTGCAATGTGGAGATATTACTGTTTGTGCATTTACAATATTCATTGATTTTTGCCATTGAAAAATATGTTTTTCATATACCAGAAATGTTTGAAGCTACTGACTGAATGAAAGGAGCTGGCATCTCACTCTCTTTGAATCTTCTTTATCATGCTAGGATTAACAGGAAAAAGCAAAAAATTTCAGAATTGCACCTTGCAATGTGGAGATATTACTGTTTGTGCATTTACAATATTCATTGATTTTTGCCATTGAAAAACATGTTTTTCATATACCAGAAATGTTTGAAGCTACTGACTGAATGAAAGGAGCTGGCATCTCACTCTCTTTGAATCTTCTTTATCATGCTAGGATTAACAGGAAAAAGCTAAAAATTTCAGAATTGCACCGTGCAATGTGGAGATATTACTGTTTGTGCATTTACAATATTCATTGATTTTTGCCATTGAAAAACATGTTTTTCATATACCAGAAATGTTTGAAGCTACTGACTGAATGAAAGGAGCTGGCATCTCACTCATTTGAATCTTCTTTATCATGCTAGGATTAACAGGAAAAAGCTAAAAATTTCAGAATTGCACCGTGCAATGTGGAGATATTACTGTTTGTGCATTTACAATATTCATTGATTTTTGCCATTGAAAAACATGTTTTTCATATACCAGAAATGTTTGAAGCTACTGACTGAATGAAAGGAGCTGGCATCTCACTCTCTTTGAATCTTCTTTATCATGCTAGGATTAACAGGAAAAAGCAAAAAATTTCAGAATTGCACCTTGCAATGTGGAGATATTACTGTTTGTGCATTTACAATATTCATTGATTTTTGCCATTGAAAAACATGTTTTTCATATACCAGAAATGTTTGAAGCTACTGACTGAATGAAAGGAGCTGGCATCTCACTCTCTTTGAATCTTCTTTATCATGCTAGGATTAACAGGAAAAAGCTAAAAATTTCAGAATTGCACCGTGCAATGTGGAGATATTACTGTTTGTGCATTTACAATATTCATTGATTTTTGCCATTGAAAAACATGTTTTTCATATACCAGAAATGTTTGAAGCTACTGACTGAATGAAAGGAGCTGGCATCTCACTCTCTTTGAATCTTCTTTATCATGCTAGGATTAGCAGGAAAAAGCAAAAAATTTCAGAATTGCACCTTGCAATGTGGAGATATTACTGTTTGTGCATTTACAATATTCATTGATTTTTGCCATTGAAAAACATGTTTTTCATATACCAGAAATGTTTGAAGCTACTGACTGAATGAAAGGAGCTGGCATCTCACTCTCTTTGAATCTTCTTTATCATGCTAGGATTAACAGGAAAAAGCTAAAAATTTCAGAATTGCACCGTGCAATGTGGAGATATTACTGTTTGTGCATTTACAATATTCATTGATTTTTGCCATTGAAAAACATGTTTTTCATATACCAGAAATGTTTGAAGCTACTGACTGAATGAAAGGAGCTGGCATCTCACTCTCTTTGAATCTTCTTTATCATGCTAGGATTAGCAGGAAAAAGCAAAAAATTTCAGAATTGCACCTTGCAATGTGGAGATATTACTGTTTGTGCATTTACAATATTCATTGATTTTTGCCATTGAAAAACATGTTTTTCATATACCAGAAATGTTTGAAGCTACTGACTGAATGAAAGGAGCTGGCATCTCACTCTCTTTGAATCTTCTTTATCATGCTAGGATTAACAGGAAAAAGCAAAAAATTTCAGAATTGCACCTTGCAATGTGGAGATATTACTGTTTGTGCATTTACAATATTCATTGATTTTTGCCATTGAAAAACATGTTTTTCATATACCAGAAATGTTTGAAGCTACTGACTGAATGAAAGGAGCTGGCATCTCACTCTCTTTGAATCTTCTTTATCATGCTAGGATTAACAGGAAAAAGCTAAAAATTTCAGAATTGCACCGTGCAATGTGGAGATATTACTGTTTGTGCATTTACAATATTCATTGATTTTTGCCATTGAAAAACATGTTTTTCATATACCAGAAATGTTTGAAGCTACTGACTGAATGAAAGGAGCTGGCATCTCACTCATTTGAATCTTCTTTATCATGCTAGGATTAACAGGAAAAAGCTAAAAATTTCAGAATTGCACCGTGCAATGTGGAGATATTACTGTTTGTGCATTTACAATATTCATTGATTTTTGCCATTGAAAAACATGTTTTTCATATACCAGAAATGTTTGAAGCTACTGACTGAATGAAAGGAGCTGGCATCTCACTCTCTTTGAATCTTCTTTATCATGCTAGGATTAACAGGAAAAAGCAAAAAATTTCAGAATTGCACCTTGCAATGTGGAGATATTACTGTTTGTGCATTTACAATATTCATTGATTTTTGCCATTGAAAAACATGTTTTTCATATACCAGAAATGTTTGAAGCTACTGACTGAATGAAAGGAGCTGGCATCTCACTCTCTTTGAATCTTCTTTATCATGCTAGGATTAACAGGAAAAAGCTAAAAATTTCAGAATTGCACCGTGCAATGTGGAGATATTACTGTTTGTGCATTTACAATATTCATTGATTTTTGCCATTGAAAAACATGTTTTTCATATACCAGAAATGTTTGAAGCTACTGACTGAATGAAAGGAGCTGGCATCTCACTCTCTTTGAATCTTCTTTATCATGCTAGGATTAGCAGGAAAAAGCAAAAAATTTCAGAATTGCACCTTGCAATGTGGAGATATTACTGTTTGTGCATTTACAATATTCATTGATTTTTGCCATTGAAAACCATGTTTTTCATATACCAGAAATGTTTGAAGCTACTGACTGAATGAAAGGAGCTGGCATCTCACTCTCTTTGAATCTTCTTTATCATGCTAGGATTAACAGGAAAAAGCTAAAAATTTCAGAATTGCACCGTGCAATGTGGAGATATTACTGTTTGTGCATTTACAATATTCATTGATTTTTGCCATTGAAAAACATGTTTTTCATATACCAGAAATGTTTGAAGCTACTGACTGAATGAAAGGAGCTGGCATCTCACTCTCTTTGAATCTTCTTTATCATGCTAGGATTAGCAGGAAAAAGCAAAAAATTTCAGAATTGCACCTTGCAATGTGGAGATATTACTGTTTGTGCATTTACAATATTCATTGATTTTTGCCATTGAAAAACATGTTTTTCATATACCAGAAATGTTTGAAGCTACTGACTGAATGAAAGGAGCTGGCATCTCACTCTCTTTGAATCTTCTTTATCATGCTAGGATTAACAGGAAAAAGCAAAAAATTTCAGAATTGCACCTTGCAATGTGGAGATATTACTGTTTGTGCATTTACAATATTCATTGATTTTTGCCATTGAAAAACATGTTTTTCATATACCAGAAATGTTTGAAGCTACTGACTGAATGAAAGGAGCTGGCATCTCACTCTCTTTGAATCTTCTTTATCATGCTAGGATTAACAGGAAAAAGCTAAAAATTTCAGAATTGCACCGTGCAATGTGGAGATATTACTGTTTGTGCATTTACAATATTCATTGATTTTTGCCATTGAAAAACATGTTTTTCATATACCAGAAATGTTTGAAGCTACTGACTGAAATGAAAGGAGCTGGCATCTCACTCTCTTTGAATCTTCTTTATCATGCTAGGATTAGCAGGAAAAAGCAAAAAATTTCAGAATTGCACCTTGCAATGTGGAGATATTACTGTTTGTGCATTTACAATATTCATTGATTTTTGCCATTGAAAACATGTTTTTCATATACCAGAAATGTTTGAAGCTACTGACTGAATGAAAGGAGCTGGCATCTCACTCTCTTTGAATCTTCTTTATCATGCTAGGATTAACAGGAAAAGCAAAAAATTTCAGAATTGCACCTTGCAATGTGGAGATATTACTGTTTGTGCATTTACAATATTCATTGATTTTTGCCATTGAAAAACATGTTTTTCATATACCAGAAATGATTGAAGCTACTGACTGAATGAAAGGAGCTGGCATCTCCACTCTCTTTGAATCTTCTTTATCATGCTAGGATTAACAGGAAAAAGCAAAAAATTTCAGAATTGCACCTTGCAATGTGGAGATATTACTGTTTGTGCATTTACAATATTCATTGATTTTTGCCATTGAAAAACATGTTTTTCATATACCAGAATGGTTGAAG
>NW_027371347.1:0-28314 GCF_046119375.1 Phyllobates terribilis
CCTAGTTGTCCTGACGCTAACCCTAGTTGTCCTGATGCTAACCCTACTTGTCCTGACGCTAACCCTAGTTGTCCTGACGCTAACCCTAGTTGTCCTGATGCTAACCCTACTTGTCCTGACGCTAACCCTAGTTGTCCTGACGCTAACCCTAGTTGTCCTGACGCTAACCCTAGTTGTCCTGACGCTAACCCTACTTGTCCTGACGCTAACCCTAGTTGTCCTGACGCTAACCCTAGTTGTCCTGACGCTAACCCTAGTTGTCCTGACGCTAACCCTACTTGTCCTGACGCTAACCCTACTTTTCCTGACGCTAACCCTACTTGTCCTGACGCTAACCCTACTTGTCCTGACGCTAACCCTACTTGTCCTGACGCTAACCCTAGTTGTCCTGACGCTAACCCTACTTGTCCTGACGCTAACCCTAGTTGTCCTGACGCTAACTCTAGTTGTCCTGACGCTAACCCTAGTTGTCCTGACGCTAACCCTAGTTGTCCTGACGCTAACCATAGTTGTCCTGACGCTAACCCTAGTTGTCCTGATGCTAACCCTAGTTGTCCTGACGCTAACCCTAGTTGTACTGACGTTAACCCTAGTTGTCCTGACGCTAGCCCTAGTTGTCCTGACGCTAACCCAAGTTGTCCTGACGCTAACCCTAGTTGTCCTGACGCTAAACCTAGTTGTCCTAACGCTAACCCCAGTTGTCCTGACGCTAACCCTAGTTGTCCTGATGCTAACCCTACTTGTCCTGACGCTAACCCTAGTTGTCCTGACGCTAACCCTAGTTGTCCTGACGCTAACCCTAGTTGTCCTGACGCTAACCCTACTTGTCCTGACGCTAACCCGAGTTGTCCTGACGCTAACCCTAGTTGTCCTGACGCTAACCCTAGTTGTCCTGACGCTAACCCGAGTTGTCCTGACGCCAACCCGAGTTGTCCTGACGCTAACCCTAGTTGTCCTGACGCTAACCCTACTTGTCCTGACGCTAACCCTAGTTGTCCTGACGCTAACCCGAGTTGTCCTGACGCTAACCCGAGTTGTCCTGACGCTAACCCTAGTTGTCCTGACGCTAACCCTAGTTGTCCTGACGCTAACCCGAGTTGTCCTGACGCTAACCCTAGTTGTCCTGACGCTAACCCGAGTTGTCCTGACGCTAGCCCTAGTTTTCCTGATGCTAACCCTAGTTGTCCTGACGCTAACCCTAGTTGTCCTGACGCTAACCCTAGTTGTCCTGACGCTAACCCTAGTTGTCCTGACGCTAACCCTAGCTGTCCTGACGCTAACCCTAGTTGTCCTGACGCTAACCCTAGTTGTCCTGACGCTAACCCTACTTGTCCTGACGCTAACCCTACTTGTCCTGACGCTAACCCTACTTGTCCTGACGCTAACCCTAGTTGTCCTGACGCTAACCCTAGTTGTCCTGACGCTAACCCGAGTTGTCCTGACGCTAACCCTAGTGGTCCTGACACTTCCGAGTTGTCCTGACGCTAACCCGAGTTGTCGTGACGCTAACCCTAGTTGTGCTGACGCTATCCCGAGTTGTCCTGACGCTAACCCGAGTTGTCCTGACGCTAACCCGAGTTGTCCTGACGCTAACTCGAGTTGTCCTGACGCTAACCCTAGTTGTCCTGACGCTAACCCGAGTTGTCCTGACGATAACCCTAGTTGTCCTGACGGTAACCCTAGTTGTCCTGACGCTAACCCTAGTTGTCCTGACGCTAACCCTACTTGTCCTGACACTAACCCTACTTGTCCTGACGCTAACCCTAGTTGTCCTGACGCTAACCCGAGTTGTCCTGACGCTAACCCGAGTTGTCCTGACGCTAACCCTAGTTGTCCTGACGCTAACCCTAGTTGTCCTGACGCTAACCCGAGTTGTCCTGACGCTAACCCGAGTTGTCCTGACGCTAACCCTAGTTGTCCTGATGATAACCCTAGTTGTCCTGACGCTAACCCGAGTTGTCCTGACGCTAACCCTAGTTGTCCTGACGCTAACCCTACTTGTCCTGACGCTAACCCTAGTTGCCCTGACGCTAACCCTACTTGTCCTGATGCTAACCCTAGTTGTCCTGACGCTAACCCTACTTGTCCTGACGCTAACCCTACTTGTCCTGACGCTAACCCTACTTGTCCTGACGCTAACCCTAGTTGTCCTGACGCTAACCCTACTTTTCCTGACGCTAACCCTAGTTGTCCTGACGCTAACCCTAGTTGTCCTGACGCTAACCCTACTTGTCCTGACGCTAACCCTAGTTGTCCTGACGCTAACCCTAGTTATCCTGACGGTAACCCTACTTGTCCTGACGCTAACCCTACTTGTCCTGACGCTAACCATACTTGTCCTGACGTTAACCCTAGTTGTCCTGATGCTAACCCTACTTGTCCTGACGCTAACCCTAGTTGTCCTGACGATAACCCTAGTTGTCCTGACGCTAACCCTAGTTGTCCTGACGCTAACCCTAGTTGTCCTGACGCTAACCCTAGTTGTCCTGACGCTAACCCGAGTTGACCTGACGCTAACCCGAGTTGTCCTGACGCTAACCCAAGTTGTCCTGACGCTAACCCGAGTTGTCCTGACGCTAACCCGAGTTGTCCTGACGCTAACCCTAGGTGTCCTGATGCTAACCCGAGTTGTCCTGACGCTAACCCTAGTTGTGCTGACGCTAACCCTAGTTGTCCTGACGATAACCCTAGTTGTCCTGACGCTAACCCTAGTTGTCCTGACGCTAACCCTAGTTGTCCTGACTCTAACCCTAGTTGTCCTGACGCTAACCCTACTTGTCCTGACGCTAACCCTAGTTGTCCTGACGCCAACCCTAGTTGTCCTTACGCTAACCCTACTTGTCCTGACGCTAACCCTAGTTGTCCTGATGCTAACCCTAGTTGTCCTGACGCTAACCCGAGTTGTCCTGACGCTAACCCTAGTTGTCCTGACGCTAACCCTACTTGTCCTGACGCTAACCCTACTTGTCCTGACGCTAACCCTACTTGTCCTGACGCTAACCCTACTTGTCCTGACGCTAACCCTACTTGTCCTGACGCTAACCCGAGTTGTCCTGACGCTAACCCTAGTTGTCCTGACGCTAACCCTAGTTGTCCTGACGCTAACCCGAGTTGTCCTGACGCTAACCCGAGTTGTCCTGACGCTAACCCTAGTTGTCCTGACGCTAACCCTAGTTGTCCTGACGCTAACCCGAGTTGTCCTGACGCTAACCCGAGTTGTCCTGACGCTAACCCGAGTAGTCCTGACGCTAACCCTAGTTGTCCTGACGCTAACCCGAGTTGTCCTGACGCTAACCCTAGTTGTCCTGAAGCTAACCCTAGTTGTCCTGACGATAACCCTAGTTGTCCTGACGCTAACCCTAGTTGTCCTGACGCTAACCCTAGTTGTCCTGACGCTAACCCTAGTTGTCCTGACGCTAACCCTACTTGTCCTGACGCTAACCCTACTTGTCCTGACGCTAACCCTACTTGTCCTGACGCTAACCCTACTTGTCCTGACGCTAACCCTACTTGTCCTGACTCTAACCCTAGTTGTCCTGACGCTAACCCTACTTGTCCTGACGCTAACCCTACTTGTCCTGACGCTAACCCTTGTTGTCCTGACGCTAACCCTACTTGTCCTGACGCTAACCCTAGTTGTCCTGACGCTAACCCTAGTTGTCCTGACGCTAACCCTAGTTGTCCTGACGCTAACCCTAGTTGTCCTGACGCTAACCCTAGTTGTCGTGACGCTAACCCTAGTTGTCCTGATGCTAACTCTAGTTGTCGTGACGCTAACCCTAGTTGTCCTGACGCTAACCCTAGTTGTCCTGACGCTAACCCTAATTGTACTGACGCTAACCCTAGTTGTCCTGATTCTAACCCTAGTTGTCCTGACGCTAACCCGATTTGTCGTGACGCTAACCCTAGTTGTCCTGACGCTAACCCTAGTTGTCCTGACGCTAACCCTAGTTGTCCTGACGCTAACCCTAGTTGTCGTGACGCTAACCCTAGTTGTCGTGACGCTAACCCTAGTTGTCCTGACGCTAACCCTAGTTGTCCTGACGCTAACGCTAGTTGTCCTGACGCTAACCCTAGTTGTCGTGACGCTAACCCTAGTTGTCGTGACGCTAACCCTAGTTGTCGTGACGCTAACCCTAGTTGTCGTGACGCTAACCCTAGTTGTCGTGACGCTAACCCTAGGTGTCCTGACGCTAACCCTAGTTGTCGTGACGCTAACCCTAGTTGTCCTGACGCTAACCCTAGTTGTCCTGACGCTAACCCTAGTTGTCCTGACGCTAACCCTAGTTGTCCTGACGCTAACCCTAGTATTCCTGACGCTAACCCTACTTGTCCTGACGCTAACCCTAGTTGTCCTGACGCAAACCCTAGTTGTACTGACGCTAACCATACTTGTCCTGACGCTAACCATACTTGTCCTGACGCTAACCCTAGTTGTCCTGACGCTAACCCTACTTGTCCTGACGCTAACCCTAGTTGTCCTGACGCTAACCCTAGTTGTCCTGACGCTAACCATACTTGTCCTGACGCTAACCCTAGTTGTCCTGACGCTAACCCTACTTGTCCTGACGCTAACCCTAGTTGTCCTGATGCTAACCCTAGTTGTCCTGATGCTAACCCTAGTTGTCCTGATGCTAACCTTAGTTGTCCTGACGCTAACCATAGTTGTCCTGACGCTAACCCTAGTTGTCCTGACGCTAACCCTAGTTGTCCTGACGCTAGCCCTAGTTTTCCTGATGCTAACCCTAGTTGTCCTGACGCTAACCCTAGTTGTCCTGACGCTAACCCTAGTTGTCCTGACGCTAACCCTAGTTGTCCTGACGCTAACCCTAGCTGTCCTGACGCTAACCCTAGTTGTCTTGACGCTAACCCTAGTTGTACTGACGTTAACCCTAGTTGTCCTGACGCTAACCCTAGTTGTCCTGACGCTAACCCTAGTTGTCCTGATGCTAACCCTAGTTGTCCTAACGCTAACCCTAGTTGTCCTGACGCTAACCCTAGTTGTCCTGATGCTAACCCTACTTGTCCTGACGCTAACCCTAGTTGTCCTGACGCTAACCCTAGTTGTCCTGACGCTAACCCTACTTGTCCTGACGCTAACCCTAGTTGTCCTGACGCAAACCCTAGTTGTCCTGACGCTAACCCTAGTTGTCCTGACGCTAACCATACTTGTCCTGACGCTAACCCTAGTTGTCCTGACGCTAACCCTACTTGTCCTGACGCTAACCCTAGTTGTTCTGACGCTAACCCTAGTTGTCCTGATGCTAACCCTAGTTGTCCTGATGCTAACCATAGTTGTCCTGACGCTAACCCTAGTTGTCCTGACGCTAACCCTAGTTGTCCTGACGCTAGCCCTAGTTTTCCTGACGCTAACCCTAGTTGTCCTGACGCTAACCCTAGTTGTCCTGACGCTAACCCTAGTTGTCCTGACGCTAACCCTAGCTGTCCTGACGCTAACCCTAGTTGTCCTGACGCTAACCCTAGTTGTCCTGACGCTAACCCTACTTGTCCTGACGCTAACCCTACTTGTCCTGACGCTAACCCTAGTTGTCCTGACGCTAACCCTAGTTGTCCTGACGCTAACCCTAGTTGTCCTGACGCTAACCCGAGTTGTCCTGACGCTAACCCTAGTTGTCCTGACACTATTCCGAGTTGTCCTGACGCTAACCCGAGTTGTCGTGACGCTAACCCTAGTTGTGCTGACGCTAACCCGAGTTGTCCTGACGCTAACCCGAGTTGTCCTGACGCTAACCCGAGTTGTCCTGACGCTAACTCGAGTTGTCCTGACGCTAACCCTAGTTGTCCTGACGCTAAACCGAGTTGTCCTGACGATAACCCTAGTTGTCCTGACGGTAACCCTAGTTGTCCTGACGCTAACCCTAGTTGTCCTGACGCTAACCCTACTTGTCCTGACGCTAACCCTACTTGTCCTGACGCTAACCCTAGTTGTCCTGACGCTAACCCGAGTTGTCCTGACGCTAACCCTAGTTGTCCTGACGCTAACCCTAGTTGTCCTGACGCTAACCCGAGTTGTCCTGACGCTAACCCGAGTTGTCCTGACGCTAACCCTAGTTGTCCTGATGCTAACCCTAGTTGTCCTGACGCTAACCCGAGTTGTCCTGACGCTAACCCTAGTTGTCCTGACGCTAACCCTACTTGTCCTGACGCTAACCCTAGTTGCCCTGACGCTAACCCTACTTGTCCTGATGCTAACCCTAGTTGTCCTGACGCTAACCCTACTTGTCCTGACGCTAACCCTACTTGTCCTGACGCTAACCCTACTTGTCCTGACGCTAACCCTACTTGTCCTGACGCTAACCCTACTTGTCCTGACGCTAACCCTAGTTGTCCTGACGCTAACCCTACTTGTCCTGACGCTAACCCTAGTTGTCCTGACGCTAACCCTAGTTGTCCTGACGCTAACCCTAGTTGTCCTGACGCTAACCCTAGTTGTCCTGACGCTAACCCTAGTTATCCTGACGGTAACCCTACTTGTCCTGACGCTAACCCTACTTGTCCTGACGCTAACCCTACTTGTCCTGACGCTAACCCTAGTTGTCCTGACGCTAACCCTACTTGTCCTGACGCTAACCCTAGTTGTCCTGACGATAACCCTAGTTGTCCTGACGCTAACCCTAGTTGTCCTGACGCTAACCCTAGTTGTCCTGACGCTAACCCGAGTTGACCTGACGCTAACCCGAGTTGTCCTGACGCTAACCCGAGTTGTCCTGACGCTAACCCGAGTTGTCCTGACGCTAACCCTAGGTGTCCTGATGCTAACCCGAGTTGTCCTGACGCTAACCCAAGTTGTCCTGACGCTAACCCTAGTTGTCCTGACGCTAACCCTAGTTGTCCTGACGATAACCCTAGTTGTCCTGACGATAACCCTAGTTGTCCTGACGCTAACCCTAGTTGTCCTGACGCTAACCCTAGTTGTCCTGACGCTAACCCTAGTTGTCCTGACGCCAACCCTAGTTGTCCTTACGCTAACCCTACTTGTCCTGACGCTAACCCTAGTTGTCCTGATGCTAACCCTAGTTGTCCTGACGCTAGCCCGAGTTCTCCTGACGCTAACCCTAGTTGTCCTGACGCTAACCCTACTTGTCCTGACGCTAACCCTACTTGTCCTGACGCTAACCCTACTTGTCCTGACGCTAACCCTACTTGTCCTGACGCTAACCCTAGTTGTCCTGACGCTAACCCTACTTGTCCTGACGCTAACCCGAGTTGTCCTGACGCTAACCCGAGTTGTCCTGACGCTAACCCTAGTTGTCCTGACGCTAACCCTAGTTGTCCTGACGCTAACCCTAGTTGTCCTGACGCTAACCCGAGTTGTCCTGACGCTAACCCGAGTTGTCCTGACGCTAACCCTAGTTGTCCTGACGATAACCCTAGTTGTCCTGACACTAACCCTAGTTGTCCTGACGCTAACCCTAGTTGTCCTGACGCTAACCCTACTTGTCCTGACGCTAACCCTACTTGTCCTGACGCTAACCCTACTTGTCCTGACGCTAACCCTAGTTGTCCTGATGCTAACCCTACTTGTCCTGACGCTAACCCTACTTGTCCTGACGCTAATCCTAGTTGTCCTGACGCTAACCCTACTTGTCCTGACGCTAACCCTAGTTGTCCTGACGCTAACCCTACTTGTCCTGACGCTAACCCTACTTGTCCTGACGCTAACCCTAGTTGTCCTGACGCTAACCCTACTTGTTCTGACGCTAACACTACTTGTCCTGACGCTAACCCTACTTGTCCTGACGCTAACCCTAGTTGTCCTGACGCTAACCCTAGTTGTCCTGACGCTAACCCTAGTTGTCCTGACGCTAACGCTAGTTGTCCTGACGCTAACCCTAGTTGTCCTGACGCTAACCCTAGTTGTCGTGACGCTAACCCTAGTTGTCGTGACGCTAACCCTAGTTGTCGTGACGCTAACTCTAGTTGTCGTGACGCTAACCCTAGTTGTCCTGACGCTAACCCTAGTTGTCCTGACGCTAACCCTAGTTGTCCTGACGCTAACCCTAATTGTACTGACGCTAACCCTAGTTGTCCTGACGCTAACCCTAGTTGTCCTGACGCTAACCCTAGTTGTCGTGACGCTAACCCTAGTTGTCGTGACGCTAAACCTAGTTGTCCTGACGCTAACCCTAGTTGTCCTGATGCTAACCCTAGGTGTCCTGACGCTAACCCTAGTTGTCGTGACGCTAAACCTAGTTGTCCTGACGCTAACCCTAGTTGTCCTGATGCTAACCCTAGGTGTCCTGACGCTAACCCTAGTTGTAGTGACGCTAACCCTAGTTGTCCTGACGCTAACCCTAGTTGTCCTGACGCTAACCCTACTTGTCCTGACGCTAACCCTAGTTGTCGTGACGCTAACCCTAGTTGTCCTGACGCTAACCCTAGTTGTCCTGACGCTAACCCTAGTTGTCGTGACGCTAACCCTAGTTGTCCTGACGCTAACCCTAGTTGTCGTGACGCTAACCCTAGTTGTCCTGACGCTAACCCTAGTTGTCCTGACGCTAACCCTAGTTGTCCTGACGGTAACCCTAGTTGTCCTGACGCTAACCCTAGTTGTCCTGACGGTAACCCTAGTTGTCCTGACGCTAACCCTAGTTGTCCTGACGCTAACCCTACTTGTCCTGACGCTAACCCTACTTGTCCTGACGCTAACCCTACTTGTCCTGACGCTAACCCTAGTTGTCCTGATGCTAACCCTACTTGTCCTGACGCTAACCCTACTTGTCCTGACGCTAACCCTAGTTGTCCTGACGCTAACCCTACTTGTCCTGACGCTAACCCTAGTTGTCCTGACGCTAACCCTACTTGTCCTGACGCTAACCCTACTTGTCCTGACGCTAACCCTAGTTGTCCTGACGCTAACCCTACTTGTCCTGACGCTAACCCTACTTGTCCTGACGCTAACCCTACTTGTCCTGACGCTAACCCTAGTTGTCCTGACGCTAACCCTAGTTGTCCTGACGCTAACCCTAGTTGTCCTGACGCTAACGCTAGTTGTCCTGACGCTAACCCTAGTTGTCCTGACGCTAACCCTAGTTGTCGTGACGCTAACCCTAGTTGTCGTGACGCTAACCCTAGTTGTCGTGACGCTAACTCTAGTTGTCGTGACGCTAACCCTAGTTGTCCTGACGCTAACCCTAGTTGTCCTGACGCTAACCCTAGTTGTCCTGACGCTAACCCTAATTGTACTGACGCTAACCCTAGTTGTCCTGACGCTAACCCTAGTTGTCCTGACGCTAACCCTAGTTGTCGTGACGCTAACCCTAGTTGTCCTGACGCTAACCCTAGTTGTCCTGACGCTAACCCTAGTTGTCCTGACGCTAACCCGATTGGTTCTGACGCTAACCCGAGTTGTCCTGACGCTAACCCTAGTTGTCCTACGCTAACCCGATTTGTCCTGACGCTAACCCGAGTTGTCCTGACGCTAACCCGAGTTGTCCTGACGCTAACCCTAGTTGTCCTGACGCTAACCCTAGTTGTCCTGACGCTAACCCTAGTTGTCGTGACGCTAACCCGAGTTGTCCTGACGCTAACCCTAGTTGTCCTGACGCTAACCCTAGTTGTCCTGACGCTAACCCTAGTTGTCGTGACGCTAACCCTAGTTGTCCTGAAGCTAACCCTAGTTGTCCTGACGCTAACCCTAGTTGTCGTGACGCTAACCCTAGTTGTCCTGACGCTAACCCTAGTTGTCCTGACGCTAACCCTAGTTGTCGTGACGCTAACCCTAGTTGTCCTGACGCTAACCCTAGTTGTCCTGACGCTAACCCTAGTTGTCCTGACGCTAACCCTAGTTGTCGTGACGCTAACCCTAGTTGTCGTGACGCTAAACCTAGTTGTCCTGACGCTAACCCTAGTTGTCCTGATGCTAACCCTAGGTGTCCTGACGCTAACCCTAGTTGTAGTGACGCTAACCCTAGTTGTCCTGACGCTAACCCTAGTTGTCCTGACGCTAACCCTACTTGTCCTGACGCTAACCCTAGTTGTCGTGACGCTAACCCTAGTTGTCCTGACGCTAACCCTAGTTGTCCTGACGCTAACCCTAGTTGTCGTGACGCTAACCCTAGTTGTCCTGACGCTAACCCTAGTTGTCGTGACGCTAACCCTAGTTGTCCTGACGCTAACCCTAGTTGTCCTGACGCTAACCCTAGTTGTCCTGACGGTAACCCTAGTTGTCCTGACGCTAACCCTAGTTGTCCTGACGCTAACCCTAGTTGTCCTGACGGTAACCCTAGTTGTCCTGACGCTAAACCTAGTTGTCCTGACGCTAACCCTAGTTGTCCTGACGCTAACCCTAGTTGTCCTGACGCTAACCCTAGTTGTCGTGACGCTAACCCTAGTTGGCGTGACGCTAACCCTAGTTGGCCTGACGCTAACCCTAGTTGTCCTGACGCTAACCCTAGTTGTCCTGACGCTAACCCTACTTGTCCTGACGCTAACCCTACTTGTCCTGACGCTAACCCTAGTTGTCCTGACGCTAACCCTACTTGTCCTGACGCTAACCCTACTTGTCCTGACGCTAACCCTACTTGTCCTGACGCTAACCCTAGTTGTCCTGACGCTAACCCTAGTTGTCCTGACGCTAACCCTACTTGTCCTGACGCTAACCCTAGTTGTCCTGACGCTAACCCTAGTTGTCGTGACGCTAACCCTAGTTGTCCTGACGCTAACCCTAGTTGTCCTGACGCTAACACTAGTTGTCCTGACGCTAACCCTAGTTGTCGTGAGGCTAACCCTAGTTGTCCTGACGCTAACCCTAGTTGTCGTGACGCTAACCCTAGTTGTCCTGACGCTAACCCTAATTGTTGTGACGCTAACCCTAGTTGTCCTGACGCTAACCCTAGTTGTCCTGACGCTAACTCTAGTTGTCCTGACGCTAACCCTAGTTGTCCTGACGCTAACCCTAGTTGTCTGGACGCTAACCCTAGTTGTCCCGACGCTAACCCTAGTTGTCCCGACGCTAACCCTAGTTGTCCCGACGCTAACCCTAGTTGTCCTGACGCTAAACCTAGTTGTCCTGATGCTAACCCTAGTTGTCCTGACGCTAACCCTAGTTGTCGTGACGCTAACCCTAGTTGTCCTGACGCTAACCCTAGTTGTCGTGACGCTAACCCTAGTTGTCCTGACGCTAACCCTAATTGTTGTGACGCTAACCCTAGTTGTCCTGACGCTAACCCTAGTTGTCCTGACGCTAACTCTAGTTGTCCTGACGCTAACCCTAGTTGTCCTGACGCTAACCCTAGTTGTCTGGACGCTAACCCTAGTTGTCCCGACGCTAACCCTAGTTGTCCCGACGCTAACCCTAGTTGTCCCGACGCTAACCCTAGTTGTCCTGACGCTAAACCTAGTTGTCCTGATGCTAACCCTAGTTGTCCTGACGCTAACCCTAGTTGTCCTGACGCTAACCCTATTTGTCCTGATGCTAACCCTAGTTGTCCTGACAGTAACCCTAGTTGTCCTGACGCTAACCCTAGTTGTCCTGACGCTAACCCTAGTTGTCCTGACGCTAACCCTAGTTGTCGTGACGCTAACCCTAGTTGTCCTGACGCTAACCCTAGTTGTCCTGACGCTAACCCTAGTTGTCCCGACGCTAACCCTAGTTGTCCTGAAGCTAACCCTAGTTGTCCTGACGCTAACCCTAGTTGTCCTGACGCTAACCCTAGTTGTCCCGATGCTAACCCTAGTTGTCCCGACGCTAACCCTAGTTGTCCTGACGCAAACGCTAGTTGTCCTGACGCTAACCCTACTTGTCCTGATGCTAACCCTAGTTGTCCTGACGCTAACCCTACTTGTCCTGACGCTAACCCTACTTGTCCTGACGCTAACCCTAGTTGTCCTGACGCTAACCCTACTTGTCCTGACGCTAACCCTAGTTGTCCTGACGCTAACCCTAGTTGTCCTGACGCTAACCCTAGTTGTCGTGACGCTAACCCTAGTTGTCCTGACGCTAACCCTAGTTGTCCTGACGCTAACCCTAGTTGTCCTGACGCTAACCCTACTTGTCCTGATGCTAACCCTAGTTGTCCTGACACTAACCCTAGTTGTCCTGACGCTAACCCTAGTTGTCGTGACGCTAACCCTAGTTGTCCTGACGCTAACCCTAGTTGTCCTGACGCTAACCCTAGTTGTCCTGACGCTAACCCTAGTTGTCGTGACGCTAACCCTAGTTGTCGTGAGGCTAACCCTAGTTGTCCTGACGCTAACCCTAGTTGTCGTGATGCTAACCCTAGTTGTCCTGACGCTAACCCTAGTTGTCCTGACGCTAACCCTAGTTGTTGTGACGCTAACCCTAGTTGTCCTGACGCTAACCCTAGTTGTCCTGACGCTAACCCTAGTTGTCCTGACGCTAACCCTAGTTGTCCTGACGCTAACCATAGTTGTCCGGACGCTAACCCTAGTTGTCCCGACTCTAACCCTAGTTGTCCCGACGCTAACCCTAGTTGTCCCGACGCTAACCCTAGTTGTCCTGACGCTAAACCTAGTTGTCCTGATGCTAACCCTAGTTGTCCTGACGCTAACCCTAGTTGTCCTGACGCTAACCCTAGTTGTCCTGACGCTAACCCTAGTTGTCCTGACGCTAACCCTAGTTGTCCTGATGCTAACCCTAGTTGTCCTGATGTTAACCCTAGTTGTCCTGACGCTAACCCTAGTTGTCCTGACGCTAACCCTAGTTGTCCTGACGCTAACCCTAGTTGTCCTGACGCTAACCCTAGTTGTCCTGACGCTAACCCTAGTTGTCCCGACGCTAACCCTAGTTGTCCTGACGCTAACCCTAGTTGTCCTGACGCTAACCCTAGTTGTCCTGACGCTAACCCTAGTTGTCCCGATGCTAACCCTAGTTGTCCCGACGCTAACCCTAGTTGTCCTGACGCTAACCCTAGTTGTTCTGACATTAACCCTAGTTGTCCTGACGCTAACCCTAGTTGTCCTGACGCTAACCCTAGTTGTCCTGACGATAACCCTAGTTGTCCTGACGCTAACCCTAGTTGTCCCGACGCTAACCCTAGTTGTCCTGACGCTAACCCTAGTTGTCCTGACGCTAACCCTAGTTGTCCTGACGCTAACCCTAGTTGTCCCGATGCTAACCCTAGTTGTCCCGACGCTAACCCTAGTTGTCCTGACGCTAACCCTAGTTGTCCTGACATTAACCCTAGTTGTCCTGACGCTAACCCTAGTTGTCCTGACGCTAACCCTAGTTGTCCTGACGATAACCCTAGTTGTCCTGACGCTAACCCTAGTTGTCCTGACTCTAACCCTAGTTGTCGTGACGCTAACCCTAGTTGTCCTGATGCTAACCCTAGTTGTCCTGACGCTATCCCTAGTTGTCCTGACGCTAACCCTAGTTGTCCTGACGCTAACCCTAGTTGTCCTGACGCTAACCCTAGTTGTCCTGACGCTAACCCTAGTTGTCGTGACGCTAACCCTAGTTGTCCTGATGCTAACCCTAGTTGTCCTGACGCTAACCCTAGTTGTCGTGACGCTAACCCTAGGTGTCCTGACGCTAACCCTAGTTGTCGTGACGCTAACCCTAGTTGTCCTGACGCAAACCCTAGTTGTCCTGACGCAAACCCTAGTTGTCCTGACGCTAACCCTAGTTGTCCTGACGCTAACCCTACTTGTCCTGACGCTAACCCTAGTTGTCCTGACGCTAACCCTAGTTGTCCTGATGCTAACCCTAGTTGTCCTGACGCTAACCCTAGTTGTCGTGACGCTAACCCTAGTTGTCCTGACGCTAACCATAGTTGTCCTGACGCTAACCCTAGTTGTCCTGACGCTAACCCTACTTGTCCTGACGCTAACCCTAGTTGTCCTGACGCTAAACCTAGTTGTCCTGACGCTAACCCTAGTTGTCCTGACGCTAACCCTAGTTGTCGTGACGCTAACCCTAGTTGTCCTGACGCTAACCCTAGTTGTCGTGACGCTAACCCTAGTTGTCGTGAGGCTAACCCTAGTTGTCCTGACGCTAACCCTAGTTGTCCTGACGCTAACTCTAGTTGTCCTGACGCTAACCCTAGTTGTCGTGACGCTAACCCTAGTTGTCCTGACGCTAACCCTAGTTGTCCTGACGCTAACCCTAGTTGTCCTGATGCTAACCCTAGTTGTCCTGACGCTAACACTAGTTGTCGTGACGCTAACCCTAGTTGTCCTGACGCTAACCCTAGTTGTCCTGACGCTAACCCTAGTTGTCCTGACGCTAACCCTAGTTGTCGTGACGCTAACCCTAGTTGTCCTGACGCTAACCCTAGTTGTCGTGACGCTAACCCTAGTTGTCCTGACGCTAACCCTAGTTGTCCTGACGCTAACCCTAGTTGTCCTGACGCTAACCCTACTTGTCCTGACGCTAACCCTAGTTGTCCTGATGCTAACCCTACTTGTCCTGACGCTAACCCTACTTGTCCTGACGCTAACCCTAGTTGTCCTGACGCTAACCCTAGTTGTCATGACGCTAAACCTAGTTGTCCTGACGCTAACCCTAGTTGTCCTGACGCTAACCCTAGTTGTCCTGACGCTAACCCTAGTTGTCCTGACGCTAACCCTACTTGTCCTGACGCTAACCCTAGTTGTCCTGACGCTAACCCTAGTTGTCCTGACGCTAATACCTAGTTGTCGTGACGCTAACCCTAGTTGTCCTGACGCTAACCCTAGTTGTCCTGACGCTAACCCTAGTTGTCCTGACGCTAACCCTAGTTGTCGTGACGCTAACCCTAGTTGTCGTGAGGCTAACCCTAGTTGTCCTGACGCTAACCCTAGTTGTCGTGAGCTAACCCTAGTTGTCCTGACGCTAACCCTAGTTGTTGTGACGCTAACCCTAGTTGTCCTGACGCTAACCCTAGTTGTCCTGACGCTAACCCTAGTTGTCCTGACGCTAACCCTAGTTGTCCCGACGCTAACCCTAGTTGTCCCGACGCTAACCCTAGTTGTCCCGACGCTAACCCTAGTTGTCCTGACGCTAAACCTAGTTGTCCTGACGCTAACCCTAGTTGTCCTGACGCTAACCCTAGTTGTCCTGACGCTAACCCTAGTTGTCCTGACGCTAACCCTAGTTGTCCTCATGCTAACCCTAGTTGTCCTGACGGTAACCCTAGTTGTCCTGACGCTAACCCTAGTTGTCCTGACGCTAACCCTAGTTGTCCTGACGCTAACCCTAGTTGTCGTGACGCTAACCCTAGTTGTCGTGACGCTAAACCTAGTTGTCCTGACGCTAACCCTAGTTGTCCTGACGCTAACCCTAGGTGTCCTGACGCTAACCCTAGTTGTCCTGACGCTAACCCTAGTTGTCCTGACGCTAACCCTAGTTGTCCTGACGCTAACCCTAGTTGTCCTGACGCTAACCCTAGTTGTCCTGACGCTAACCCTAGTTGTCGTGACGCTAACCCTAGTTGTCCTGACGCTAACCCTAGTTGTCCTGACGCTAACCCTAGTTGTCGTGACGCTAAACCTAGTTGTCCTGACGCTAACCCTAGTTGTCCTGACGCTAACCCTAGTTGTCCTGATGCTAACCCTAGTTGTCCTGATGCTAACCCTACTTGTCCTGACGCTAACCCTACTTGTCCTGACGCTAACCCTAGTTGTCCTGACGCTAACCCTAGTTGTCGTGACGCTAAACCTAGTTGTCCTGACGCTAACCCTAGTTGTCCTGACGCTAACCCTAGTTGTCCTGATGCTAACCCTAGTTGTCCTGACGCTAACCCTACTTGTCCTGACGCTAACCCTAGTTGTCCTGACGCTAACCCTAGTTGTCCTGACGCTAACCCTAGTTGTCGTGACGCTAACCCTAGTTGTCCTGACGCTAACCCTAGTTGTCCTGACGCTAACCCTAGTTGTCCTGACGCTAACCCTAGTTGTCGTGACGCTAACCCTAGTTGTCGTGAGGCTAACCCTAGTTGTCCTGACGCTAACCCTAGTTGTCGTGAGCTAACCCTAGTTGTCCTGACGCTAACCCTAGTTGTTGTGACGCTAACCCTAGTTGTCCTGACGCTAACCCTAGTTGTCCTGACGCTAACCCTAGTTGTCCTGACGCTAACCCTAGTTGTCCCGACGCTAACCCTAGTTGTCCCGACGCTAACCCTAGTTGTCCCGACGCTAACCCTAGTTGTCCTGACGCTAAACCTAGTTGTCCTGACGCTAACCCTAGTTGTCCTGACGCTAACCCTAGTTGTCCTGACGCTAACCCTAGTTGTCCTGACGCTAACCCTAGTTGTCCTCATGCTAACCCTAGTTGTCCTGACGGTAACCCTAGTTGTCCTGACGCTAACCCTAGTTGTCCTGACGCTAACCCTAGTTGTCCTGACGCTAACCCTAGTTGTCGTGACGCTAACCCTAGTTGTCCTGACGCTAACCCTAGTTGTCGTGACGCTAACCCTAGTTGTCGTGACGCTAAACCTAGTTGTCCTGACGCTAACCCTAGTTGTCCTGACGCTAACCCTAGGTGTCCTGACGCTAACCCTAGTTGTCGTGACGCTAACCCTAGTTGTCCTGACGCTAACCCTAGTTGTCCTGACGCTAACCCTAGTTGTCGTGACGCTAACCCTAGTTGTCCTGACGCTAACCCTAGTTGTCGTGACGCTAACCCTAGTTGTCCTGACGCTAACCCTAGTTGTCCTGACGCTAACCCTAGTTGTCCTGACGGTAACCCTAGTTGTCCTGACGCTAAACCTAGTTGTCCTGACGCTAACCCTAGTTGTCCTGACGCTAACCCTAGTTGTCCTGACGCTAACCCTAGTTGTCGTGACGCTAACCCTAGTTGGCGTGACGCTAACCCTAGTTGGCCTGACGCTAACCCTAGTTGTCCTGACGCTAACCCTAGTTGTCCTGACGCTAACCCTAGTTGTCCTGACGCAAACCCTAGTTGTCGTGACGCTAACCCTAGTTGTCCTGACGCTAACCCTAGTTGTCCTGACGCTAACCCTAGTTGTCCTGACGCTAACCCTACTTGTCCTGACGCTAACCCTACTTGTCCTGACGCTAACCCTAGTTGTCCTGACGCTAACCCTACTTGTCCTGACGCTAACCCTACTTGTCCTGACGCTAACCCTAGTTGTCCTGACGCTAACCCTAGTTGTCCTGACGCTAACCCTAGTTGTCCTGACGCTAACCCTACTTGTCCTGACGCTAACCCTAGTTGTCCTGACGCTAACCCTAGTTGTCGTGAGGCTAACCCTAGTTGTCCTGACGCTAACCCTAGTTGTCGTGACGCTAACCCTAGTTGTCCTGACGCTAACCCTAATTGTTGTGACGCTAACCCTAGTTGTCCTGACGCTAACCCTAGTTGTTCTGACGCTAACCCTAGTTGTCCTGACGCTAACCCTAGTTGTCCTGACGCTAACCCTAGTTGTCTGGACGCTAACCCTAGTTGTCCCGACGCTAACCCTAGTTGTCCCGACGCTAACCCTAGTTGTCCCGACGCTAACCCTAGTTGTCCTGACGCTAAACCTAGTTGTCCTGATGCTAACCCTAGTTGTCCTGACGCTAACCCTAGTTGTCCTGACGCTAACCCTATTTGTCCTGATGCTAACCCTAGTTGTCCTGACGCTAACCCTAGTTGTCCTGACGCTAACCCTAGTTGTCCCGACGCTAACCCTAGTTGTCCTGAAGCTAACCCTAGTTGTCCTGACGCTAACCCTAGTTGTCCTGACGCTAACCCTAGTTGTCGTGACGCTAACCCTAGTTGTCCTGACGCTAACCCTAGTTGTCCTGACGCTAACCCTACTTGTCCTGACGCTAACCCTACTTGTCCTGACGCTAACCCTACTTGTCCTGACGCTAACCCTACTTGTCCTGACGCTAACCCTACTTGTCCTGACGCTAACCCTAGTTGTCCTGACGCTAACCCTAGTTGTCCTGACGCTAACCCTAGTTGTCCTGACGCTAACCCTAGTTGTCCTGACGCTAACCCTAGTTGGCGTGACGCTAACCCTAGTTGGCCTGACGCTAACCCTAGTTGTCCTGACGCTAACCCTAGTTGTCCTGACGCTAACCCTAGTTGTCGTGACGCTAACCCTAGTTGTCCTGACGCTAACCCTAGTTGTCGTGACGCTAACCCTAGTTGTCCTGACGCTAACCCTAGTTGTCCTGACGCTAACCCTAGTTGTCCTGACGCTAACCCTACTTGTCCTGACGCTAACCCTACTTGTCCTGACGCTAACCCTACTTGTCCTGACGCTAACCCTACTTGTCCTGACGCTAACCCTAGTTGTCCTGACGCTAACCCTAGTTGTCCTGACGCTAACCCTAGTTGTCCTGACGCTAACCCTACTTGTCCTGACGCTAACCCTAGTTGTCCTGACGCTAACCCTAGTTGTCGTGACGCTAACCCTAGTTGTCCTGACGCTAACCCTAGTTGTCCTGACGCTAACACTAGTTGTCCTGACGCTAACCCTAGTTGTCGTGAGGCTAACCCTAGTTGTCCTGACGCTAACCCTAGTTGTCGTGACGCTAACCCTAGTTGTCCTGACGCTAACCCTAATTGTTGTGACGCTAACCCTAGTTGTCCTGACGCTAACCCTAGTTGTCCTGACGCTAACCCTAGTTGTCCTGACGCTAACCCTAGTTGTCCTGACGCTAACCCTAGTTGTCTGGACGCTAACCCTAGTTGTCCCGACGCTAATCCTAGTTGTCCCGACGCTAACCCTAGTTGTCCCGACGCTAACCCTAGTTGTCCTGACGCTAAACCTAGTTGTCCTGATGCTAACCCTAGTTGTCCTGACGCTAACCCTAGTTGTCCTGACGCTAACCCTATTTGTCCTGATGCTAACCCTAGTTGTCCTGACGCTAACCCTAGTTGTCCTGACGCTAACCCTAGTTGTCCCGACGCTAACCCTAGTTGTCCTGAAGCTAACCCTAGTTGTCCTGACGCTAACCCTAGTTGTCCTGACGCTAACCCTAGTTGTCCCGATGCTAACCCTAGTTGTCCCCACGCTAACCCTAGTTGTCCTGACGCAAACGCTAGTTGTCCTGACGCTAACCCTACTTGTCCTGATGCTAACCCTAGTTGTCCTGACGCTAACCCTACTTGTCCTGACGCTAACCCTACTTGTCCTGACGCTAACCCTAGTTGTCCTGACGCTAACCCTACTTGTCCTGACGCTAACCCTAGTTGTCCTGACGCTAACCCTAGTTGTCCTGACGCTAACCCTAGTTGTCGTGACCCTAACCCTAGTTGTCCTGACGCTAACCCTAGTTGTCCTGACGCTAACCCTAGTTGTCCTGACGCTAACCCTACTTGTCCTGATGCTAACCCTAGTTGTCCTGACGCTAACCCTAGTTGTCCTGACGCTAACCCTAGTTGTCGTGACGCTAACCCTAGTTGTCCTGACGCTAACCCTAGTTGTCCTGACGCTAACCCTAGTTGTCCTGACGCTAACCCTAGTTGTCGTGACACTAACCCTAGTTGTCGTGAGGCTAACCCTAGTTGTCCTGACGCTAACCCTAGTTGTCGTGACGCTAACCCTAGTTGTCCTGACGCTAACCCTAGTTGTTGTGACGCTAACCCTAGTTGTCCTGACGCTAACCCTAGTTGTCGTGACGCTAACCCTAGTTGTCCTGACGCTAACCCTAGTTGTTGTGACGCTAACCCTAGTTGTCCTGACGCTAACCCTAGTTGTCCTGACGCTAACCCTAGTTGTCCTGACGCTAACCCTAGTTGTCCTGACGCTAACCCTAGTTGTCCTGAAGCTAACCCTAGTTGTCCTGACGCTAACCCTAGTTGTCGTGACGCTAACCCTAGTTGTCCTGACGCTAACCCTAGTTGTTGTGACGCTAACCCTAGTTGTCCTGACGCTAACCCTAGTTGTCCTGACGCTAACCCTAGTTGTCCTGAAGCTAACCCTAGTTGTCCTGACGCTAACCCTAGTTGTCGTGACGCTAACCCTAGTTGTCCTGACGCTAACCCTAGTTGTTGTGACGCTAATCCTAGTTGTCCTGACGCTAACCCTAGTTGTCCTGACGCTAACCCTAGTTGTCCTGACGCTAACCCTAGTTGTCGTGACGCTAACCCTAGTTGTCGTGACGCTAAACCTAGTTGTCCTGACGCTAACCCTAGGTGTCCTGACGCTAACCCTAGTTGTAGTGACGCTAACCCTAGTTGTCCTGACGCTAACCCTAGTTGTCCTGACGCTAACCCTAGTTGTCCTGACGGTAACCCTAGTTGTCCTGACGCTAACCCTAGTTGTCCTGATGCTAACACTAGTTGTCCTGACGCTAACCCTAGTTGTCGTGAGGCTAACCCTAGTTGTCCTGACGCTAACCCTAGTTGTCGTGACGCTAACCCTAGTTGTCCTGACGCTAACCCTAATTGTTGTGACGCTAACCCTAGTTGTCCTGACGCTAACCCTAGTTGTCCTGACGCTAACCCTAGTTGTCCTGACGCTAACCCTAGTTGTCCTGACGCTAACCCTAGTTGTCCTGACGCTAACCCTAGTTGTCTGGACGCTAACCCTAGTTGTCCCGACGCTAACCCTAGTTGTCCCGACGCTAACCCTAGTTGTCCCGACGCTAACCCTAGTTGTCCTGACGCTAAACCTAGTTGTCCTGATGCTAACCCTAGTTGTCCTGACGCTAACCCTAGTTGTCCTGACGCTAACCCTATTTGTCCTGATGCTAACCCTAGTTGTCCTGACGCTAACCCTAGTTGTCCTGACGCTAACCCTAGTTGTCCCGACGCTAACCCTAGTTGTCCTGAAGCTAACCCTAGTTGTCCTGACGCTAACCCTAGTTGTCCTGACGCTAACCCTAGTTGTCCCGATGCTAACCCTAGTTGTCCCCACGCTAACCCTAGTTGTCCTGACGCAAACGCTAGTTGTCCTGACGCTAACCCTACTTGTCCTGATGCTAACCCTAGTTGTCCTGACGCTAACCCTACTTGTCCTGACGCTAACCCTACTTGTCCTGACGCTAACCCTAGTTGTCCTGACGCTAACCCTACTTGTCCTGACGCTAACCCTAGTTGTCCTGACGCTAACCCTAGTTGTCCTGACGCTAACCCTAGTTGTCGTGACGCTAACCCTAGTTGTCCTGACGCTAACCCTAGTTGTCCTGACGCTAACCCTAGTTGTCCTGACGCTAACCCTACTTGTCCTGATGCTAACCCTAGTTGTCCTGACGCTAACCCTAGTTGTCCTGACGCTAACCCTAGTTGTCGTGACGCTAACCCTAGTTGTCCTGACGCTAACCCTAGTTGTCCTGACGCTAACCCTAGTTGTCCTGACGCTAACCCTAGTTGTCGTGACACTAACCCTAGTTGTCGTGAGGCTAACCCTAGTTGTCCTGACGCTAACCCTAGTTGTCGTGACGCTAACCCTAGTTGTCCTGACGCTAACCCTAGTTGTTGTGACGCTAACCCTAGTTGTCCTGACGCTAACCCTAGTTGTCGTGACGCTAACCCTAGTTGTCCTGACGCTAACCCTAGTTGTTGTGACGCTAACCCTAGTTGTCCTGACGCTAACCCTAGTTGTCCTGACGCTAACCCTAGTTGTCCTGACGCTAACCCTAGTTGTCCTGAAGCTAACCCTAGTTGTCCTGACGCTAACCCTAGTTGTCGTGACGCTAACCCTAGTTGTCCTGACGCTAACCCTAGTTGTCGTGACGCTAACCCTAGTTGTCCTGACGCTAACCCTAGTTGTCGTGACGCTAATCCTAGTTGTCCTGACGCTAACCCTAGTTGTCCTGACGCTAACCCTAGTTGTCCTGACGCTAAACCTAGTTGTCGTGACGCTAACCCTAGTTGTCGTGACGCTAAACCTAGTTGTCCTGACGCTAACCCTAGGTGTCCTGACGCTAACCCTAGTTGTAGTGACGCTAACCCTAGTTGTCCTGACGCTAACCCTAGTTGTCCTGACGCTAACCCTACTTGTCCTGACGCTAACCCTAGTTGTCGTGACGCTAACCCTAGTTGTCCTGACGCTAACCCTAGTTGTCCTGACGCTAACCCTAGTTGTCGTGACGCTAACCCTAGTTGTCCTGACGCTAACCCTAGTTGTCGTGACGCTAACCCTAGTTGTCCTGACGCTAACCCTAGTTGTCCTGACGCTAACCCTAGTTGTCCTGACGGTAACCCTAGTTGTCCTGACGCTAACCCTAGTTGTCCTGACGCTAACCCTAGTTGTCCTGACGCTAACCCTAGTTGTCCTGACGCTAACCCTAGTTGTCCTGACGCTAACCCTAGTTGGCGTGACGCTAACCCTAGTTGGCCTGACGCTAACCCTAGTTGTCCTGACGCTAACCCTAGTTGTCCTGACGCTAACCCTAGTTGTCGTGACGCTAACCCTAGTTGTCCTGACGCTAACCCTAGTTGTCGTGACGCTAACCCTAGTTGTCGTGACGCTAACCCTAGTTGTCCTGACGCTAACCCTAGTTGTCCTGACGCTAACCCTACTTGTCCTGACGCTAACCCTACTTGTCCTGACGCTAACCCTAGTTGTCCTGACGCTAACCCTACTTGTCCTGACGCTAACCCTACTTGTCCTGACGCTAACCCTACTTGTCCTGACGCTAACCCTAGTTGTCCTGACGCTAACCCTAGTTGTCCTGACGCTAACCCTAGTTGTCCTGACGCTAACCCTAGTTGTCCTGACGCTAACCCTAGTTGTCCTGACGCTAACCCTACTTGTCCTGACGCTAACCCTAGTTGTCCTGACGCTAACCCTAGTTGTCGTGACGCTAACCCTAGTTGTCCTGACGCTAACCCTAGTTGTCCTGACGCTAACACTAGTTGTCCTGACGCTAACCCTAGTTGTCGTGAGGCTAACCCTAGTTGTCCTGACGCTAACCCTAGTTGTCGTGACGCTAACCCTAGTTGTCCTGACGCTAACCCTAATTGTTGTGACGCTAACCCTAGTTGTCCTGACGCTAACCCTAGTTGTCCTGACGCTAACCCTAGTTGTCCTGACGCTAACCCTAGTTGTCCTGACGCTAACCCTAGTTGTCTGGACGCTAACCCTAGTTGTCCCGACGCTAACCCTAGTTGTCCCGACGCTAACCCTAGTTGTCCCGATGCTAACCCTAGTTGTCCTGACGCTAAACCTAGTTGTCCTGATGCTAACCCTAGTTGTCCTGACGCTAACCCTAGTTGTCCTGACTCTAACCCTATTTGTCCTGATGCTAACCCTAGTTGTCCTGACAGTAACCCTAGTTGTCCTGACGCTAACCCTAGTTGTCCTGACGCTAACCCTAGTTGTCCTGACGCTAACCCTAGTTGTCGTGACGCTAACCCTAGTTGTCCTGACGCTAACCCTAGTTGTCCTGACGCTAACCCTAGTTGTCCCGACGCTAACCCTAGTTGTCCTGAAGCTAACCCTAGTTGTCCTGACGCTAACCCTAGTTGTCCTGACGCTAACCCTAGTTGTCCCGATGCTAGCCCTAGTTGTCCCGACGCTAACCCTAGTTGTCCTGACGCAAACGCTAGTTGTCCTGACGCTAACCCTACTTGTCCTGATGCTAACCCTAGTTGTCCTGACGCTAACCCTACTTGTCCTGACGCTAACCCTACTTGTCCTGACGCTAACCCTAGTTGTCCTGACGCTAACCCTACTTGTCCTGACGCTAACCCTAGTTGTCCTGACGCTAACCCTAGTTGTCCTGACGCTAACCCTAGTTGTCGTGACGCTAACCCTAGTTGTCCTGACGCTAACCCTAGTTGTCCTGACGCTAACCCTAGTTGTCCTGACGCTAACCCTACTTGTCCTGATGCTAACCCTAGTTGTCCTGACGCTAACCCTAGTTGTCCTGACGCTAACCCTAGTTGTCGTGACGCTAACCCTAGTTGTCCTGACGCTAACCCTAGTTGTCCTGACGCTAACCCTAGTTGTCCTGACGCTAACCCTAGTTGTCGTGACACTAACCCTAGTTGTCGTGAGGCTAACCCTAGTTGTCCTGACGCTAACCCTAGTTGTCGTGACGCTAACCCTAGTTGTCCTGACGCTAACCCTAGTTGTTGTGACGCTAACCCTAGTTGTCCTGACGCTAACCCTAGTTGTCCTGACGCTAACCCTAGTTGTCCTGACGCTAACCCTAGTTGTCCTGACGCTAACCCTAGTTGTCCGGACGCTAACCCTAGTTGTCCCGACTCTAACCCTAGTTGTCCCGACGCTAACCCTAGTTGTCCCGACGCTAACCCTAGTTGTCCTGACGCTAAACCTAGTTGTCCTGACGCTAACCCTAGTTGTCCTGACGCTAACCCTAGTTGTCCTGACGCTAACCCTAGTTGTCCTGACGTTAACCCTAGTTGTCCTGACGCTAACCCTAGTTGTCCTGACGCTAACCCTAGTTGTCCTGACGTTAACCCTAGTTGTCCTGACGCTAACCCTAGTTGTCCTGACGCTAACCCTAGTTGTCCTGATGCTAACCCTAGTTGTCCTGACGCTAACCCTAGTTGTCCCGACGCTAACCCTAGTTGTCCCGACGCTAACCCTAGTTGTCCTGACGCTAAACCTAGTTGTCCTGACGCTAACCCTAGTTGTCCTGACGCTAACCCTAGTTGTCCTGACGCTAACCCTAGTTGTCCTGACGCTAACCCTAGTTGTCCTGACGCTAACCCTACTTGTCCTGACGCTAACCCTAGTTGTCCTGACGCTAACCCTAGTTGTCGTGACGCTAACCCTAGTTGTCCTGACGCTAACCCTAGTTGTCCTGACGCTAACACTAGTTGTCCTGACGCTAACCCTAGTTGTCGTGAGGCTAACCCTAGTTGTCCTGACGCTAACCCTAGTTGTCGTGACGCTAACCCTAGTTGTCCTGACGCTAACCCTAATTGTTGTGACGCTAACCCTAGTTGTCCTGACGCTAACCCTAGTTGTCCTGACGCTAACCCTAGTTGTCCTGACGCTAACCCTAGTTGTCCTGACGCTAACCCTAGTTGTCTGGACGCTAACCCTAGTTGTCCCGACGCTAACCCTAGTTGTCCCGACGCTAACCCTAGTTGTCCCGACGCTAACCCTAGTTGTCCTGACGCTAAACCTAGTTGTCCTGATGCTAACCCTAGTTGTCCTGACGCTAACCCTAGTTGTCCTGACGCTAACCCTATTTGTCCTGATGCTAACCCTAGTTGTCCTGACGCTAACCCTAGTTGTCCTGACGCTAACCCTAGTTGTCCCGACGCTAACCCTAGTTGTCCTGAAGCTAACCCTAGTTGTCCTGACGCTAACCCTAGTTGTACTGACGCTAACCCTAGTTGTCGTGACGCTAACCCTAGTTGTCCTGACGCTAACCCTAGTTGTCCTGACGCTAACCCTAGTTGTCGTGACGCTAACCCTAGTTGGCGTGACGCTAACCCTAGTTGGCCTGACGCTAACCCTAGTTGTCCTGACGCTAACCCTAGTTGTCCTGACGCTAACCCTAGTTGTCGTGACGCTAACCCTAGTTGTCCTGACGCTAACCCTAGTTGTCGTGACGCTAACCCTAGTTGTCCTGACGCTAACCCTAGTTGTCCTGACGCTAACCCTAGTTGTCCTGACGCTAACCCTACTTGTCCTGACGCTAACCCTACTTGTCCTGACGCTAACCCTACTTGTCCTGACGCTAACCCTACTTGTCCTGACGCTAACCCTAGTTGTCCTGACGCTAACCCTAGTTGTCCTGACGCTAACCCTAGTTGTCCTGACGCTAACCCTACTTGTCCTGACGCTAACCCTAGTTGTCCTGACGCTAACCCTAGTTGTCGTGACGCTAACCCTAGTTGTCCTGACGCTAACCCTAGTTGTCCTGACGCTAACACTAGTTGTCCTGACGCTAACCCTAGTTGTCGTGAGGCTAACCCTAGTTGTCCTGACGCTAACCCTAGTTGTCGTGACGCTAACCCTAGTTGTCCTGACGCTAACCCTAATTGTTGTGACGCTAACCCTAGTTGTCCTGACGCTAACCCTAGTTGTCCTGACGCTAACCCTAGTTGTCCTGACGCTAACCCTAGTTGTCCTGACGCTAACCCTAGTTGTCTGGACGCTAACCCTAGTTGTCCCGACGCTAACCCTAGTTGTCCCGACGCTAACCCTAGTTGTCCCGACGCTAACCCTAGTTGTCCTGACGCTAAACCTAGTTGTCCTGATGCTAACCCTAGTTGTCCTGACGCTAACCCTAGTTGTCCTGACGCTAACCCTATTTGTCCTGATGCTAACCCTAGTTGTCCTGACGCTAACCCTAGTTGTCCTGACGCTAACCCTAGTTGTCCCGACGCTAACCCTAGTTGTCCTGAAGCTAACCCTAGTTGTCCTGACGCTAACCCTAGTTGTCCTGACGCTAACCCTAGTTGTCCCGATGCTAACCCTAGTTGTCCCCACGCTAACCCTAGTTGTCCTGACGCAAACGCTAGTTGTCCTGACGCTAACCCTACTTGTCCTGATGCTAACCCTAGTTGTCCTGACGCTAACCCTACTTGTCCTGACGCTAACCCTACTTGTCCTGACGCTAACCCTAGTTGTCCTGACGCTAACCCTACTTGTCCTGACGCTAACCCTACTTGTCCTGACGCTAACCCTAGTTGTCCTGACGCTAACCCTAGTTGTCCTGACGCTAACCCTAGTTGTCGTGACCCTAACCCTAGTTGTCCTGACGCTAACCCTAGTTGTCCTGACGCTAACCCTAGTTGTCCTGACGCTAACCCTACTTGTCCTGATGCTAACCCTAGTTGTCCTGACGCTAACCCTAGTTGTCCTGACGCTAACCCTAGTTGTCGTGACGCTAACCCTAGTTGTCCTGACGCTAACCCTAGTTGTCCTGACGCTAACCCTAGTTGTCCTGACGCTAACCCTAGTTGTCGTGACACTAACCCTAGTTGTCGTGAGGCTAACCCTAGTTGTCCTGACGCTAACCCTAGTTGTCGTGACGCTAACCCTAGTTGTCCTGACGCTAACCCTAGTTGTTGTGACGCTAACCCTAGTTGTCCTGACGCTAACCCTAGTTGTCGTGACGCTAACCCTAGTTGTCCTGACGCTAACCCTAGTTGTTGTGACGCTAACCCTAGTTGTCCTGACGCTAACCCTAGTTGTCCTGACGCTAACCCTAGTTGTCCTGACGCTAACCCTAGTTGTCCTGAAGCTAACCCTAGTTGTCCTGACGCTAACCCTAGTTGTCGTGACGCTAACCCTAGTTGTCCTGACGCTAACCCTAGTTGTCGTGACGCTAACCCTAGTTGTCCTGACGCTAACCCTAGTTGTCGTGACGCTAATCCTAGTTGTCCTGACGCTAACCCTAGTTGTCCTGACGCTAACCCTAGTTGTCCTGACGCTAACCCTAGTTGTCGTGACGCTAACCCTAGTTGTCGTGACGCTAAACCTAGTTGTCCTGACGCTAACCCTAGGTGTCCTGACGCTAACCCTAGTTGTAGTGACGCTAACCCTAGTTGTCCTGACGCTAACCCTAGTTGTCCTGACGCTAACCCTACTTGTCCTGACGCTAACCCTAGTTGTCGTGACGCTAACCCTAGTTGTCCTGACGCTAACCCTAGTTGTCCTGACGCTAACCCTAGTTGTCGTGACGCTAACCCTAGTTGTCCTGACGCTAACCCTAGTTGTCGTGACGCTAACCCTAGTTGTCCTGACGCTAACCCTAGTTGTCCTGACGCTAACCCTAGTTGTCCTGACGGTAACCCTAGTTGTCCTGACGCTAACCCTAGTTGTCCTGACGCTAACACTAGTTGTCCTGACGCTAACCCTAGTTGTCGTGAGGCTAACCCTAGTTGTCCTGACGCTAACCCTAGTTGTCGTGACGCTAACCCTAGTTGTCCTGACGCTAACCCTAATTGTTGTGACGCTAACCCTAGTTGTCCTGACGCTAACCCTAGTTGTCCTGACGCTAACCCTAGTTGTCCTGACGCTAACCCTAGTTGTCCTGACGCTAACCCTAGTTGTCTGGACGCTAACCCTAGTTGTCCCGACGCTAACCCTAGTTGTCCCGACGCTAACCCTAGTTGTCCCGACGCTAACCCTAGTTGTCCTGACGCTAAACCTAGTTGTCCTGATGCTAACCCTAGTTGTCCTGACGCTAACCCTAGTTGTCCTGACGCTAACCCTATTTGTCCTGATGCTAACCCTAGTTGTCCTGACGCTAACCCTAGTTGTCCTGACGCTAACCCTAGTTGTCCCGACGCTAACCCTAGTTGTCCTGAAGCTAACCCTAGTTGTCCTGACGCTAACCCTAGTTGTCCTGACGCTAACCCTAGTTGTCCCGATGCTAACCCTAGTTGTCCCCACGCTAACCCTACTTGTCCTGACGCTAACCCTAGTTGTCCTGACGCTAACCCTACTTGTCCTGACGCTAACCCTACTTGTCCTGACGCTAACCCTAGTTGTCCTGACGCTAACCCTAGTTGTC